>NW_028301606.1:5151515-5454545 GCF_987345545.1 Pholcus phalangioides
TCTTCGATGACTCGACTTTGAAACCAGTACAGACATCCCAAAAGCACTTTTCGAGACAGTATGAATTTATTATCCAAAACAAGGATAATTCCAGTTTCCCGAGAAAAAGATCTGGCCGTTTAGAAATACTAACCAAGTATACTACGAGCCAAAAACAATTTAATACATTTCAAGGCACTAATCCAAGGCGAGAAGAAACGCTTAAATGACTAACATAAGCTCATCTTCCCCCCCACCCCCATTCCCCAATCAGATATTTTTTCTTCAATGATTTTAGTTTTACATTTTTAGTCGCAAGATTAAAAAATGAATTTTAATCTCCTACCCACACATCCCATAGGCCCAATCTGTCCCCACGCCTTTAATTTGTTGGATCTCATATTAAAAAAAGTTTTAAAGGAACAAGTGAATGATTATCGGAAAGAGTATGATAATAATCTTCGAGAGCCTTGATCGTTCAGTGAAGCAGAATCCAATCATTCTAGAGTATTCTGATTGTTCTTGATGGATTTATGCCAACATATCTAATATGTCATTGGAGCAGAAAAATCAATGTTCTTCTGAGTGTGTGATGTTCGTCTTTTCCTGAAATGTAAGGTGGGTTCCATAAGAACTGGTCGTAAAATCAAAAAAATATAGGTACAGCAAAAAATAAATAATTCCTTTTTTTTTTCCAAAGTATTTTCTCTCAGATCATAAGTAATATGTAGCCCCATCGTTCAATCAGCACCTCCTAGGGATAGAAGGCATCCGCATGCTGCTCGTGACGTCCGCAAGTAGACCATTTTCCCTCAGAATATTCAAGGAAAAAAATTCCCTGCTCATGCTAGTATCATCATTGTGCGGGAAGGAAATGATCGGAATCAGAATTAGTGATTTATATGCCTCCACATCCAATCACCATGCGGTGTTTGTGAGCCAACCAGGAAGATTAGATTCGGCGCCAAAATAAGAAGAAACGAAATAGGTTGCCGTGTTCCAAAATGTGGCAAACTTGCTAGGTAGTCTTAATAATGTTACAGATGAACTTGGCAACCCGTGCGGAGTCCTTCTATCTCTAGGAGGTGCTTTTTCAATCCACTTTTGAAAGCAACTGAAGAAGCCTTTTTTTCTGGAAGCTGTCTCAGTGAACCCTACATAGCTTATATAACAAATAGTTTTCCTACGCAGCTTCTCCTTCAACATCGAAAACAGTAAGAAATCGCGTGGTGCGAGATCCGGACTGTAAGGGAGCTGTGGCATGATTCTAACATTGTATTTTTATAAAGTATTATGTTTCAGTTTTGAAAAGCTTGTGGCAACACATACCGAGAAAGCGTCGTGAACTGGTAGAAATTCCCGTTGCGCAGGGTTCCCTGAGGCAGCTTCCATAAAGATCCTTCTCTACTTGCTTCTAAAACTGGATTGAACGATGGGATGATCATTGCCTATCATCTTAAGGAATTATACTTCTTATAAAACTAAAAAATTGTCTTTTCCTGTACTTATATTTAATAATAATAATAATAACGTGATCCACACGTATTCCCAAGGGATCAGCATGATCCGTCCAGGGAATTTGTTAGTGTTAGTAGACATCCATGCCCGAACCGGTATTCGAACCCAGACCTGCACGGTGAGAAGCTAGTTCCCTAACCACTCGACTGCCAGGCGGCAAAACCATATTTCTTGGTTTTTTATGATTTTACTTTTAGTTCTTATGAAACGCACTTTGTGGTTGAAATTGTGCTTAAACAGAATCAAAATTTCGATGATAGTATCCTTTACGGAAAAAAAAATCCTTCTAGATTTCTTTTTCATTGCCTGGCTGAAAAAATGTCTTGACCTTTTTCATTCATTCGCAGCTTCAGGAGGAAGTATTTGGATCTCAGATTGTTCTGGACTAGGGACATCAATAAAATAAAGTGTGGTGGCAATTTTAGCATGCTTAACCACTTCACGTACAAGCGTTTGACAAGAAATTTTGATTATCTCTACTTGACGAATCAACGATAAATGTGGTAACCTTGTCGTAACTTGACCGCAAATTAGAAAAAAAGGGGGAAGAAAAAAAAATTAAAATAAAAAATCATAATAAAATAAGGCAGATAAGAGAGTTTTTTAGAGTCATTTTTTCCACTTTCACCCTCCGTCTTCTCTTTCGCTCTTATACGTATATTAGAAAGATATATTATATGTGTGTAAAAAATCATTAGCAGGAGTATAGAAAAGAAAGGAGGGGTAGGAAAAAGAAACTTCCGTAGGGAACAGGGTTATTATAAAGTTTTGCGATGGTGAGGAGAGAGGAAAGAAAACACAGAGAACTTCTTTGAATATATTCCACTGGCATTTGGGCGTAATATTACGCCCGTCATCATACGACCATTTCTGACCACTCTTACAATTCGTGACCAATTCGTGACCAAATCGCACAATTTCTTTATATATGATGACTGGCTACCTAAATAATATATTATCGAAGTTTCAAAACATGAGCATAAATTTAGCAAGTTTTTCTTTGCAATTAATACATTTTAATTAATTAACTTCCTAATTAATGTAAATTAATTACATCAATTTAATCAAAATAATTAATTATTATAATTTTGGGGAAAACCATGTACCAAGAAAAAAATTTGGGGGAATTTATTTTTTTTTCTATTTTTAAAAAATTTATTTTCGTTCATTGTCAAAAAAAATTTTCAGAAAACCGGAATAAAATTTCTAAAAATTTCATTTTTGTAAAATCATAAAAAATCAAATTTCATATGCAAATACTATGCAATGAAATTTGGTTTTATTGATTTTTTATGTGCGTTGGAAGAAAAATTTTAAACCAATGAAATTTGGTTTTATTGATTTTTTATGTGCGTTGGAAGAAAAATTTTAAACCAATGAAATTTGATTTTTTTTTGTAGTAGTATTTTTTAAAAACAAATTTTAAAAAATACTATGACACTCATTGGACCTTTTAGCTCCCAAAAATTTTCATTTCATACAAAAGTTTGAATGAGAAGTACTTGAAAAATAAAATAAAATTTAACGAAGCGTTACGCAAATGCTACGTCAGTCAAAAATGGGTTTTAATGGCGTTCTTCATCCGTCAATGGATGTTTATTTTGGTCTCTCTGAAGATGATGGCATCTTCCAGAGTGACAATGTCATATGTTTCTCTCAAACTTTGTAATAATAGTTGGAAGAGCCCGGCTAATTATTCGGACACTTGGATTGCATCCAACAAGTCTTCTCTCAAATCCAATCAGGAACTGATGGAAGTTGCTAGAGAGGAGTTTCAGGAGTCATTCTGCTTTTTCTGAATCCGCCAACGATCTCGCCACAATATTGTTACAAAAATGACCAAAAATAGGTATTTAGGTATTTTATAACCTGATAAAATTCACAACATAGAGAGAATGCGCATTTAATTTTTGTTTAGCTTAATATTAATTGGGTCCAACAAAGTATCAGTGTGTGCGAATTTTCTTTCCGGTTTGCGTTTGGCCAGACATTGGATATAATACAGTGTAAGTGTTGCATAATCCGAGTATCCGTGCTCTTTCGGGTACTTTTGCAAAATTGGAGAGAAATATATCCTTTCATCGTCACTCTGGATCATTGGAGAGGGGGAGGTAAAAGAAAAACTAATAAAGATGTTCTTTAAGCATGCTAAAATATTTAGCGAACTTCATTTTATCGTTGACCCCCGTAAAAACAACACACAGAAGCAATCTCAGATCACAACGCTTCCTTCTGAGACTTGCACAGTAGGTACAGGATACGACTTTTTTTTTAACTCCGTATAGATTACTTCATGTAAGATGACATATTACATCATGTAATATGATGTAAACCATAATATTTAATTCATACACCCTGTGTAATTTATGAATGTTTTTGTATATACAATTTGATAGTATGATGGTGGTTTAGTAACCTTGAATATTTGTATGAGCTCATTATGGCATTTGTTTCCAATATATGTGTCGTGCATAGTAATGTTTATGTGTATCAACAATTATATAAAAAGAGAAATTTATATTATGTAAATAGCGTATATATTATATAAATATATTATGTAAATATATGTGAGTAATTCCGCCACATTTTTATAGTATGATAGTAATTTTGTAACCTTGAATATTTGTGTTATGAGCTCATGGTGATATTTGATTCTAATATGTATTACCTTGATAGTAATGTGTATGTAGATTCCCAATAGTATAAAAAAGAGAAATTTTTGTAATGCAGAATAATGTATATGAGTAATTCAAATGCGAATGCCCAGCACTGTGGACTGAGGCTTTGTTTCTTCGTTTCCCGTCGCAGTGGAGGCGCTGTATATATACATTTTGCATACATTATGTATTTAGACCATACTCAAATCTCTCCCACTTCAACATGCCAGCTTCTTCTTCTTGCCCACAAATCTTTTATACACTACTTCTTTCGAAATCCTAGGCTGCGGTCTCTGGCCCTTATGTGCCACTGGGAGCACGTGTAATTTTTCTCCCTAGTCATTGGTTCAGCTGTCCATTTCAATCAAATGTCTTGTACGTTGCACCGAGTTGATGGCTGTCTTCATGGGGAGAAAGACGCAAGTGATTCGATACTTGCGAGCACGGGACAAGGAGAGCCACCACTGTAAATCTTTGATAATTTTTCCGACAAAACTCTGCCTCTTTTGAGGTAACGGAAGTAAGGGGATTTGCATCAGTCCGGGGTTGTGACCGGTTCTATCTATCTATCATGTAAGATGATACAAAGGCTACAGACAACCAAAGGAGCATGAAAAGATGTATGTTAGGCATCACAAGGAGAGATAGAAAACGAATCACCTGGATAAGGAACCCACGCAAAGGTATATGATATCATGGAAAGAATTAAACGTCTAAAATGGAAATGGACTGGACAAATTGCAAGACAGGACAACAGAAGAACCGCATGTGTTCTGGGTTGGTACCAACGTGGTGTTAAACGTCCGAGAAGGCGTCCCCACTCAATATGGTAAACTGAATGGCTAAAGCATCAAACAGAGTAAATTGAAAAAATTTAGAGGAGACCTTCATCCAGCAGTGTACTGAAAATGACTGATGATGATGAGATTACTCTGTTTGATTTTCCCACGAAATATAATATATATTTAGTTCATATCTCAATATATCCACTCAAAAGGTTTCCATTTGATCAAACCTTATATTTGAAAAACATAAACATGTCACCCTGATGTTTGAAATTTTTAAATGATCAGCTGATACTTATTCAAGCCTAAAAAATATTTCCATAAAAACCCATCCATCTTTATTCATCCTCTAGCTTCATATATCATAACGCCAAACGCACATCACGCATCCGAAAAAGTTGATAAGTGCTTTTTAATCTATTGTATGATATTCAAATGAGGAGCTAAAAGGAATGTGTCTCCGGAATATCTTTCTGCCATCGTTACCCTATAAATTCCTGGGGAAAAAAAATTCTTCCCGATCCATCGTCACAATTCAATGGTTTATTGTGAGCATTGAAGATAAATATGGATAACGATCATTTAAAGTTTACCACAGCTTGAGCGGAGGTGCATATATAGATTGGAAAATATAGGAAAGGAAAGGATATATATTTTTCACCACCCGAAAAATTTCTTATTTCTTTATCATCTCTTTTCTTGAGGGAAGAAAAAAGCAATGCTTCTCTTCCTCCAGATGTATAGGAATATATGAAAATAATTCTTTTCTTTGTGGCAATCTTCTCCTTCCCCCTTTTTCAAGACTGCATTATCAGCAAAAACTGTAATTCTTATATCCGTCAGTAGCAGGTGAAGGTAAATTAAGGCTTTTCTTCTCCCCTCTGGAATATATCGGAAAAGAAAAATAAATAAATAAACGCTCTATAGAGAAGATTGGATATCTATCAAACACATAAGTTCTGGGCGCGCTATTCGCGAAGAAAATTATGGAAATCTTTAGGAAATAAAATCCGGCGAGAAGAGGAAACTGAATACCATATATTTATTTATAGGCTTAACTATAATACATTGATGGAAAAAGTATCGGTTTCGCAGCAATCTTCATATCATATATCGGGTATTTCGAAAAGCTCTATCTAACATGTTATTTCACGTGTTCGGTCATTCACTTTTTTTTTTCCTTGTGTAGTTTGAGCAATTGCTGCTTCACTTTCTTCGTGTTGTTTGATCGAGGTATTTTTGGAATCGGGGAACATGAATATAATGAGAGAAAAACGGTTAATAAGCATTAATAGTTGTGCATAATGTTATATTTTTTTCATTTAAGACAGGTGAGGATTATCGGTGAAATCTATAACGCGGCTTCCAGAAAGACAGAATTTAATTTTTCTCGTTGCTGTTCAGCCCGAGGGGACTGTATGGTGACTTACAGACTGACCTTGCTGGCTAGGAAGGGGGTTATAGACAACTTTGTACGTGTTTGTGTAGATGTGAAGTGCTTGTAAGTTAATAGAAAGAAGAAAAAAACACAAACATATACAGTCTCATAAATGCTACTATCAGAACACTATAATACACAAAGATCAGCCATGTATACTTCATCAAAATCAGCAAAATCAATAGTAAGAAAAGAAATACTATGCGATAAATGCGAGTATTATAATGGTTGCAAAAATGACATCACTTATGTACAATTCACCAAAATGTTACATAATGCATTAATTAGAAAAATAATGATAATAATAAATCACACACACAAACCCACAAACGAAATAATAGAAAAACAAGTGTGTTAGACGAGATTATACTAATTGGTACAATGCAAAATCAACTATGTGCATTTAACCACAATGTTGCTCTATGCAATAGAGTTGATCAATAAATTCGATAGCAAGATAAGAGTACAAAAATATTATAATAGATAAAGGATATACAGAATGTTTTTTTGCATTTTCTCGCATTATAGAACGTAGTTGTTGATGAAGGCCGTTTCGGACATCAACAATTTCAAAAATTTACTTCTCCTTTAAATGAAGTTACAGTTTTAGAATGATATTTCTCTAATTTCAAAGTGTGAATATGTGAATAATCGTTAAGAAACAAATTCCGCGAGGAGGAAACTGAATACCACCTATTTATTCATAGCCTTATCTACTACGAAAGTAGTAGATAAGGCTAAAAGATCGGCTAAGTATCTAAAAGTATCGGTTTCGCAGCAAACTTCACATCATATATCGGGAATTTCGAAAGCTCTATCTTACATGTTATTTCACGTGTTCAGTCATTCACTTGTTTCTTGTGTAGTTTGAGCAATTGCTGCTTCATTTTTATCATGTTGTTAGATCGGCATTTTTGAAATCGGTAAATATGAATATAATGGGACTGTTAATGAGCTTTAATCGTTGCACATAATCGCATATCAGAATAAATTGCTTCCTCTAAGATAGATAAGAATTATTTCTGAAATCTGAACGTAGTTTCCAGCGATATCTTGATATATAAAGGAGATCATTAGCTCGAAAATCTTGATTAGCTATTCAGTCAACTGACATATAGAAGATTCAGGTAAAGCCCACGTTACGAATGAAATCTGAATTTCTGATCAATACGTGACGTGACAGATCAAGCTGCCTAATTGCGAAATACACCGACATTATCAACAAGGAAAAATTTATCACATATTCTCATTTTCACATTAAAAGTTCTATTCCAAAATCGTCAGCACTTTATTTATGGGAGCAAAAAAATTTTGGAATTGAGGAAGATATCCCAAACGACCATCCCCAGCAACTACGTTCCATAATGCAAGACAATATAGGCAAATTTTAATTTGCCATACGTTAAAAAACATATGCTTTGGTTATTTTTTTAGTTTTAGTGAGTGAAATATAGAAGTAATGTTACATGAAATAATTTTTGAGAGCTGGACGATTTTACTAATATAAAAAAGTTGTGAGGCACATTCTGTGAATGCATTTCAATAAGAAATGATACCCTATTGAACTCTCAGAAAATATTCTCTCGTTCAATAAAATCATACCACGAGGAAGTATACCGGGCCATCTAATCTTGATAACTTGTCCAATGTGTCATTGTAGAGGACCAACCTAAAGGTAAACTTCATGAACTCCTTTTTAAGGGTTCAATTAATAATTCTTTTTAAGAATTTGATTAGAAATTATTTTTAAGGATTTGAATCCAGTTCTAAATAATTATTGTGGCTTTTTCGGACGAACATAAGTGAATTGTGACATTCTCTTGCCAAAATACGTATGTTGCTCTGCTCTGCAACACCATCCATACACCTTTTCATTCGTTTCAATAAATCCACTTGTGATTGGCCATACTTAACTTATAATTATTCATTTCAATCATCTTTGTTTTTCTCTTTTGCTGAAGCATCATTTCCATAATTTTCACAACCTGAGGTTTAATTAAATGTTTTAAAAAATGAGATTTTTTAGAAAGGGTGAAGTAACTTTAAGAAAGAAAAGGGAGAGATAGAGAGAGAGAAAAAGTCACAAGTATAGAGCTTGGTAAAGCTTCAACTGACTGAGATCATAAATCAAGATCGTAAAGAGGCAGCTAATTGCGTATTTCTGGAATTTGCTGAACGTAATTAGTGATGTTCAGTAAGAGGGAGCAAAAGGATGTTAATTAGCACCCCCTCCTTTAAAATTCGTGATTTTTCCATGAAACTGCATAGAATAAACTTGCGATGATTCCAAACGGAAAAAAAGCTACTGTTTGTATCAGCGCGTTTTATCGGTGCTGCTCCTCACGTATAAAATATATGCAAGGTTCCCCAGAACTCTACTGCTAAAATGAGCGGGGTGATAGTGCACGTGAGGATAAACACTTTTTGCGATGGATGGATTCTCAACCCAATTAATCAAATGATACGTGCATTAACCCCAGTTCACCTGAAATATGGTAACCTTGCTCACTTCATGCTGAGCATCAGGGAAATTTCTTGCATAGGAGTGGGCAAAAAAAAGTTTCCTTCCGTCTGGAAACGTTTTGAGTGGATATATTGAGATATGAACGCAATCTATATTATATTTCGTGGGAAAATCAAACGGAGTAATCTCATCATCATCATCATCATCATCAGCCATTTTCAATACACCGCTCTGGGTAAAGTTCTCCTCTAAATTTTTCGTTTTACTCTGATTGATGCTTTAGCCATCCAGTTTACCATCTTGCGTGGGGACGCCTCCTCGGACATTTAACACCACGTTCGTACCAGCCCAGGATACACGCGGTCGGTTCATCTGTTGTCCTGTCTTCTTGCAATATGTCCAGCCCATTTCCATTTTAGACGTTTAATTCTTTCCATAGTTTTTATTTTACTTCTCCCTCTCCAATGATCCAGAGTGACGATGAAAGGATATATTTCTGTCCAATTTTGCAAAAATACTCGAAAGAGCACGGATACTCGGATTATGTAACACTTACACTGCATTATATACAATGTCTGGCCAAACACAAACCAGAAAAAAAATTCGCACGCACTGATACTTTGTTGGACCAAATTAAAATTAAGCTAAACAAAAATTAAATGCACATTCACTATGGTGTCAATTTTATGAGGTCATAAAATAGCTAAATACCTATTTTTGGTCATTTTTGTAACAATATTTTGCCAAGAGCGTTGGCGGATTCAGGATTCCTTCGGTCTTTTTCCCCCATTTCTAAAAGCCCGTTTACGTGGGAAATGGAAAAGCTTGCTTAAACCCGAGTTCAAGGATTTTCGTTAAAACCCGTTTACTTGAACCGGCATTTCAGTCCTACTTCAATAAAGTCGTCAGAGGTGAGCGCGTACAAAAGATTATGGGAAATGAGGTTGTTACAACTCTCTAAGATCCGCAAGAAAGGGGGGGGGGTAATGCCTGTTCCCCATTTTTTTCCCTATGAATGAAAAAAAGTTGTCAATGGTTTGCTAAAACTTCCATTGCCACCACAATATTGCGCATGGCACGAAGGCTTATATATATATGTGTGGGGGACTCTGGCAAAGAAATGTTTTCCCCTTTTTTTCCCAGGGCTACTTTAGCAATAAATTACAATACCCATACCATTAAATGTTCATTTATGCAGTAGAAATGAATGAAAATGATTTCGTGGTCACCCTGCAAAGAACTATTGGAGCCCCGGGGATCTGCGGACATCAGGGTGAAAAGCTTCATAGATACAATTCTTGAACATTTTTTCATCGTCATATTGAAGAGTTTATGGGTATGCGAGTTAAAATTTAGTTGTTATCAAATGAAAAATTGTCAAATTTGCTAATAAAGTAATCATCGCATTTCACAGAAGCTGGATGTGATGCTTTGTATCGCGAAGTGTAACTGATGTTTCGTGTGTAATATGACATACTAACCAAGTTTATCTATCAGCCACGGAACCACCATCAACAGTAAATTTTTTAATAGTAGACATGTCAAGGACTGCATGGTGCCATAAAAGGCCACCGCCCTGAAAGCAACAAAAATGTATAAAGTGTTTTCACGCGAAAAAATCTACCCATATTTTCCCCACAAAATCCCTGCGAACCAATCGTCTCCGAATGCTTTATGTTTTCCACACGCTCAGAAAGTCTGATGGATTATCGTTGCTGATACCGATCTTCATCTTAAAAGCTTTCATTTCGTACACGACGCATACATTATTAATAACATTGTTCGCCATATATTTTATCGTAGTTTTTGATCAATCTACAAAACTTCTGTTGGCATTTCGTTTAAAACTATGTGGTCACGTCGATGTTCGATGTCCTGATACGAATAATCTTTTCGAACAATACCAACGGACTTTGTGCAAGGCTCTCGATTAAGTCGAAGAAATCATAAACATACCAGCAATGCTATTCACGGCGAAGTTATTTGGCTCTATGTTTTTATGCATTAGAATACTTCTGAATGAAAGCTTGTTCTGCCTCGGATATTTGCAGTGTTCACCCTTCTACCATTTCATTTCACTTATGGTTATGATTTACATGGTGACAATGATACCCGCGACGGAATTCCACGAAGAAGGTTTGCGTCTCAAAACCCAGCTGCAAGATCATTTCTTGAAAAATGGGTGGGAAAACGTCAATTTGAAAGAAAACGCTTTTATTGAGACCGTGAGAAGAAGAGATTTCTCATACAGCGCTTGCAACATGTTCCGTTTCAAGAGGAGCTTTATATTAGCTTTTTTTGGCACCATGCTAACGTATTCGTTACTTATTCTACAGCTAAATACCAATCCTATGCATTCATCCAATGGGACATATCATTCTTAGCTGATATCGAGAATTACGAATTTTTAAAATGATTGGAAGAATGAATGTTCAGCATCAGTTGAACAATATCTAGTGGGGTCTATCGATATGCTTTTATACTCGGTTGCTTTATTTTGGTTATATTTCACATTCATGTTTTTATGGGCATAATTTTTCAGCCACCTCGATGGGCATTTTGACTGTTGTGGCCTTTGTGTTTGTATTTGTATTTGTATTTGTATTTGAATTTTACATAGTAAAATATTTTCGGACGTACTGTAACTCCTGTTACTTTTCAAACCAACTCGCATCTCCTTAAGGAATGAAATATCATTAAATAGTCCTATGGCTTCCAACCAAAGTTTTGAGTGCAGCTGTGTACACACTTTCTATAAAGATAATACTTTAAAGTAACCCGACTTGGCTATATTTTGCATTCACTTGCTGGAAATGAAAATAATGTGAATGTCCGTAAGTTCTATGAAATACCACCTACTAGTTTCTATCCAGCCGTCGCGTCGGTCTTAAATTCGATAATTTTGAATAACAATGGTACAAAGTTGTATGTTATGAATGTTTTATTGAAATTAATTGAAATATTTAAATAACATACATAGACATGTATTCTCTCTCCCATGAAGTTGCATGCAACAGCAATTTCTGATTTGTCCCCGTTGTAATTTGTTAATTCCCTGCAACAAACTTTAAATGTTTTCCTCCAATTCTAACCTTTGAATAAATGTTGACTTATCTCGAACATCAAATCTTGATTGATTCTAATTGATTCCCTAGGTGATCCTTTCTTTTCAGGATTTTTAACGAAAAAACACAATTTAAGTGAAATTCAATTGTCATTGTGCTGATATTCCCGAAGGCTTTTCCCTCTTGAAAGCAATCGTTCTTTAATGTAAGGTCAGCCATATTCACACAAATGTATCACTCCGTGGGATGAAAACTAAATGAATGACACGCATGAAACGAAAAATAAAAGCGAACGCATCTCCTGGATTTTGTGAATTCTTATCGCTTTAATAACCCACGGGGAGAGATAAACAAAAATTCATTACATTTTCAATTACCAATCATTGCCGAATGTTCATTAAAAAATAATCAGATTTTTCAGAAAACTCCCGCAACGAGAACAAAGCATTACTCCGGCAATTTTCCTCCAACCCGGGTAATAATGGGAAACAATAATGTCTGGCCATGCATAAAACGACTTTCGTCATCACACTGCGATGTATATATATACACACACACACATAGACACACTTATTTTTCCCAATGTCTTATAAGCGTAGAAATTAGTTTGACAAAGATTTCCAACAACTGAAGCATTTCGCATTTGATATAATAGAAAGTAAGCATTTCAACACACACAGAGAACGACCTTAAGGGAATAAGTTCCCAAAAAAAACAATAATAAAATAAATAAATACTGCATAATTTATTTGCCACCGTAAGCGAAATGTGATAATGATAATGGTTGCGCCATTAAAAAGATCACAAGTTACAATTTAACTTCAATTTTTCGAGGAATCGCCAAGAGAAAATTGCCGACCGTTAAAAATCTTAACTCGAGGGTGCTTTGTTCTTAAGAGGTAAGGTAATGCTTTTCGTGTATTCATCATTATTATTTTTCTACCCAACGTAACTACTATGTCTCGAGTAACATTTTTAGATACGTTCTAATTTTGTTTCACTTTTGAAAACGAAAAAAAAAACATTTTCAATACATGGGACATATTCGAAACTTCTAGTTTCTAAATTCGAGTAACTTAATGAAAAATAACGGTATTTTACGGTTGTTTAAGAGAATCCAATACAAATAGGGGTGATATTGTTTCCTGATGCGGTCTTTCTTTCGAAAAATATAATTATAAGTGATAATGGCTGTACGAGAGAAATGAAAAAGAAATTTACGGCTAAAGTGTACAAACATTTGCTAAATGACTTCTCTTTCTACACCGCATACATTCCAAGTCTGTCGCCATAAGGCAGTTTGTTAGAGTTTTAGGCAGTTTGTTAGAGTTTTACCGACGAATCAAGAAATAAAATTCTACGATATTTCCAAAGGGAATTTTCTGTATGAAAGAGCAGGCCCGTCATTTGGGGGGGGGGGGGGAAGGGCCGTTACCCCCCCCCCTGGCTTTTGAAAATACACTAAAAATGGTATATATATATATATATATATATATATATATACAAATATATATATATACATACATTGAGTACATGTTCTTTGCCCCCCCCCCCCCCTGGAAAAAGTTGAAATGACGGCCCTGTGAAAGAGTAAATAAAGATTTTCCCAATTTTCTACGAAGTCACGAGCAAAAAAGACAAATACGATCGAACTTTACTAATTCGGGGTCCCCAAAGTCAATGGAAAATGTTCGAATCATCCAAAATATTCAAATTACCCAATTAATCCATCCTGGATCCGTAAAATTACTACAAATTGCGACTTAATCATCAACATCACAGGAAATAATTATTATAATTTTTTAACATTTTATCCCCCAGTTACGAAACTGTTTCTCAAATTTTAATAGTTTATAATATTATGATAATCGATCTTATCTGTTACATTATTGCACTGTTCTGGAATCCGCATTACTGCAGAATTTCTTGAAAATGCTCAAAGCTTAATTTGCGAAAGCATAATTCATAATAATTTTTTACGAAACTGTTTTCCAAATTGTGCTTATCATTCTTATGCTATCAAGGAAATATACTTCCATTAACGTATTGCAATTTATACTTTCCATACTCTTAATGACAATAAGAAGATTCAGATTTTGAAAGGTGCACTTTGATCCATAGGTTGAACAACATAATCGGTATCGAATGAACACATTCTCGATGCACACACTCCAGCTGAAATGTCAAAATTAGCATTAAATGATGAAAGAAAGATTAGAGGAAAAACAGAATTTTCACACTCACAAAACTGTTATTTGTCTGAAGATTTGTTTTTTAACTTGGTCGAGTCTGACTTGTAGAATTTTTCCCAAATTTTTTTTTCTTCTAACATCCAATATCCGAAACGTTAAAAAAAATTGATTTTAACAACATGTTTTAACATTGTATACAGGGTGGGCAAAAAAACCGTACAAACTTTAAAAATGAATAAAAACTGGAAAAAAACTGAAATATAAAACGGTTTGCAGCGTGAGCATCGCTAGGTTACGGAAAGTTTGTTACGGCAGGGAGAAAAAAAGCCCTCAAAAACAGCCAATAGGTGGCGCTGGTACGAACAAATTCGGTAGAAAACCTCTTCCTCCGTCTGCGGCTACTCAATATACTCAATGTATGTCCTAATTCTGCTGTTGCAAACAATTTTCCGTTAAAACGTAAAATGTGCTTTTAATCACTTTACTTTACAAAGAGAATTAGTTTTGCAAACGTTTTATCTCGTCTTCACTAGCCTGTTTCTCTTCCATCTCATGCCAAACTCTCATACCCGTAAATCTTCAAGTGAGGAATTAATCCTAAGAAATAAAATAAATGTTCAACATGAAGATTGAACTTTGAAGATTATTCGCTTGAACGTACGTAAGCTCATTTTTTTCTATAGGAATTTTTAACACACCAACGTACACAAATATGCAGTTTGTTCTTTTCAGTGATGTATACAATGGTTTGTACAGGCTGTTTCAGAAATGACCCCCAACTTGGAAGTGGCATAACTTGGAAACAGTAATAGATGGAATTAGTAGCACATTTGATGGGCAGGCTTATACAATGGTTTGTACAGGCTGTTTCAGAAATGACCCCCAACTTGAAAGTGGCGTAACTTGGAAACTGTAATAGATGGAATTAGTAGAACGTTGCATGGGCAGGCCTGGAATTCTAAGTGAATCGATTTGAAAAATTAATCACAATTTTAACCAAAAGATACTGATAATACATTACATAATACAACAGATTAGATTTAATACATTCGATTTATTTCACGACTTCTTACCATGGAGCCATTCGAAGGCCATTGTATACAGCTAGAGACCTCGAACGCTGTATCAGCTTAAACATATCATGTGTAAGGCATACGCATTCTTTTGAGAGAGTGGCTTTATAAAAACTCCACTCTTCACTTCTGTCATGTCTAATTGATAGACAAGGCTAACATGTTGAATCCATCGCACTGTGATTTGAACACATATTTGTGAAGGGCAATATCACTCACTGTTGAAAGGTCTGCAGTGCCATCTACTAACCAAAGATGTTACTGATTTCACAAACCGGTGTGTTTGAAATTATAGGCCTGCTCATTAAACGAACTACTTGTTTTAAATTTATTTCTACCACTCTGTTTCCAAGTTATATCATTTTAAACTTAGGTTGTCTTTTTTAAAGCACGGTGTACGTTTTGCACTTTCGAAGTTGTGAATGTATCCCGGAAACACACTCCGGTCAAGTTTAGAATTTTTGGAAGGTATGGACCCTTTATGCAAGGATGACGTCACTCTCCGCTACCGTACGAAGGTTTTTAACAACTGGCTGTTTCGAAGATATATTTTGAAAAGAGAGAAAATGCAACTGCCCCTGCGGGGAATCGAACCCACGTCCTTTCACTTTCCGGGTGAACGCCATAGACTACTTGACTACAGAGGCGAGTGAGAGTGACGTCATCCTTGCATAAGTTGCCATCTGGTGGCAGCGTCAGCAGTTGTGAGCTTGGCCTGAATCTGGTCCGGCCGTCCATGTACGGTCCCTTTCAGTGTACACGAGCTCTAAGGAAAGATTGAGAGATTCGGTGCCTCTGTAGTCTAGTGGTGTAGGGCGTGGGTTCGATTCCCCGCAGGGGCAGTTGAATTTTCTCTCTTGCTAAAACATATCTTCGCAACAGCCAGTTGTTAAAATTTTTCGTGTGAACCCTTTAGAATTCCGTTAAAAATTTTCATTTTTCTTGTAGACGTCTTGATTAGTTTGATATATCAGTGGGGGAAAAAATTATAAGCGTTGAAACACATGCACCCGACATTGTGCATGTACCAGAAGTAGAAAGGACGAATTCTTCATCAAAAAATGTCAGTATGGGGGCAAATTTAACACTGACTAATATACAGGGTGCATAGGTAACAGGGCTCATAGCATTTTACTGATGAACCGTTGATTCTACAGGCATACTTCCGACTAGAAAAAGTGTCCAAATAACGTGTAGTACTCAGATATGCCATTGATGTTGAAAGCGGTTGCATTGTTATTAAAATAACTTTTTATACGAACACACTTTACTTAAAAATCCAATTATGAAATTGTTGTCCTGCTTTCTCTTGATGCCATTAAAAATAATTATTTTTCTTAGTGTTGTATTCGGTGAGATATTCGAATTCAAAAAACGGAAGAAAGTTTGAAAAAAAAACAGCATTAAAAATTCTGGTAAACCGTTTCACCCGCATTCAACGCTATTTACAACCATATCTCCACGAATAACGCTTATTGAGATACGACCGAATTAGGACTTTACAGGACACCCTGTTTAGTATATTTTACATTATTTATTTTATATTTAAAATGTAAAACGAGTATGGTTTTAATACTTTTGTAACGAGAAGCAAAGTATTCGTTTATTTTGCCGCTTGAATTATTTTCGTACATAATTTGATCTATATTTTTAATTATAGCTGCAGGGGAAATAATTATCTAGCTGGTCGATGGCTATAATGACGAAGATCGACGGAATAGCAGCAGCAAGAAATGGGGAAGTAAAAATTGAAAGATTTAATACAAAGTTTATTGAAGAAAAGAGGACGTGGAACTATATATATATACAGAAGAAATTACAAATAGAATTATCAGTTTTTTGATCAGTTGTGAGGAGTCGAAAACCCCGATGGAATTTAAGTGTATCAGATGTACAGTGTTTTCGTCTTCCATTGGACACGTCAATGACAGAAGTTGGAAATTCCATGTCAGTTTTTGGAGTTGGAAGGTGAAAGCGAAGTACGAAAGGACGAATCTTTCTCTCTCTTCAACTTGCCATGGCAGTTCCAGTTATAATGAGCGGTCCAGAAAGTGACATTCCGGACAGCTGTCACGAATAGTCGGAAAGAGAGTGAAACATCCAGCCAACACACCCTCCATTTACTCTCCTCTTCTTCTCTTTTCTCAGATATTTTCTGCAGTTCAAGCTTTTGCCTGCTTCTCTTTTTCTTTCCCTTGACCGAAAAATCTTTAATCTTTAAACATGGACCTCAGAAATATGAAGAACGTAGAAAAATGCCGGATCTTATTAAAATTACTGAGAATTCTGGAGAAATGGTTTTCATCCCGTAACTCGCGATAATCATTTTATTATTTATGGTAGAGGCTCTCATTTTATTGGTACAGGGTGTGCGGGGAACACAAGAAGTTAAGAACCCTTCCAGAATAGAGTGTAAAGTCTGCACTACAAGTTAGTTGAAAATATTTCGAGTCATCGGAATATTTTCTGCGTTAATATGCCACGTTGTGTGCGTATTTATAGGTGGGATTTAAACAAAGCTCAATAATCATGGCAAGACGTTTGCACTCCGTTCTTCAATCCCAAGGTCCCATTGATTAACTATTAACTATTTGTTTTTGCTGAAAACAATGTCGTTCTCTGAATCAATTAAGCCATCTTTCTCTGCAAAGAAAAGCAGTGATATTTTTTTTGGAAACTCTCCGTTTCGTCAGTTTTTCCTCCGTTACCCGATGCCATTTTTCCCACGTTAAAACCCTTCGACAGTTACGCATATTCAAAGAAAATCTTCTGAATCGGGCACACGATTTTACCAAAATCCTTTGAAAAACGGCAGGGCCTCTTGAGGTAAGACGATGCCTTCCCCCAGTTGTCAACAGTAGGGTGCCGGATTTTCACTGATAGGATTCCTCCCACCGCAACAATAAGGCCAAAGGTATGAATAGGTCTTTTGTAAGTTGACGATAAGCCTTACTGAGTGTAAAAAGGTCCATGAAATTCAGGAAATAAGTTTTCCGTCAGTGAAAATCGTTATTTCCACCTGTTTTTTTGGCTTCACACAAAATTATTCCCATTCATACTGATTATAAAAATTACAGCAATATCATCGGATCAAAATCTACTATACTGTGATACTCACATAACATTCGATTAAAAATAATTAAATTACATTTCACTGTATTGATACATCTGATACGAATTCGACACAAAAATGTATAAAAAATAGCTATAATTTTCCGTAATGGAGCGGTGTCCCACTTAACTTTTACAGTCAATTTTTAGCTCCAATTAGCGAACAATTCTAGGTCTCACAGCCTATCCGCCATTTTTTTTTTTTAGTACTATAGCTTCCATGATTCTAATGAACTTTTATGAACATTTTTACACCCCAGAATGTGTATTAGTGTTCAATTGGTAAATGTTATGAAATTTGTAAAGAAACCAGAAGCATGGTCTCCATAAGGGTGGAGCTGACACGACTCGAATCTTGGGGTCCTTTATGATTCTTATCAGTTTTTTTTCCATGCCATAAATTCACTTAGAAAGAGGCACCCGAGCGCAGGACAGTGATGTCTTAACACACAAGCCCACCCAGTCACGGCCCGGAGTGAAGACAGGAGGAGGGCTGAAAATAAAATCCGGTTAAAATTTTCGGAAATAAACACGTAGAGGGCCCTAGAAACATCACTTTACCCGGGATCCCACGATGCTCTTAAGGCGATCGTGTCTAGGGGCCCTGCTTCAAGATAGGGGGGGGGGGGTGCATCCAGAAGTTAAGCTGAATTTTTATAATTGAGTTTTATTCAATTTTTCTATCTCAGTAGGCTGATATGAAGCTTCTGTGTGTCGGTTGCGATATTTATACGAAAAAGTTTTTTTTTTTGGCCATTTTCCTAAGGACTGCTTACATATTAAAATGGTTCTTCACCGAAAATAACGTCATTTGAATTAAATATTTACGAGATTATATTCTAGATCTGAAGTTTAAATCAAGATAATAATATGTAGCAGATGGCTCTTTTTTTCTACTCAAATCATTATTTTCGATAATGAAGTGAAATATATATATTTTACATTTGTATGGAGAAATTCAAATCCATAAACAGAAACAAAAAAAAATCAATATGATAATACATATTTTTTTGTTCCCCATTTCCGTTTTGGCCTTTGTGGCAGTGCTCCTCAAAGTGTGCGTCGTGACAAGATGGAAGTATCGATATGTGTGCCTATTAATTGTTCGAAGTGATTCTTTTGTGAATGCACATTACCTACTAAAATATTCCGGGGAGTCACCGATGAACCCTGAGTGGGGGCAAGGAAATTGCGAGTGACAAAAAATAGCATAAAGCAGTGAGTCTGCTTTATGATATTGATCTTTATGGTAAGTGTTGGTTACTGTTGGAAATCATCGCTGAATGATACCAATTGTAGGAATTAGGGTTTTCATTCAACAAAAGTGCAAATTTCTGACCATTACCACTTTAGATAGAACATCTAGTTAGATGGTATAAGTATTAGTATTTAAGCTACATTTAAATCAGTACAATTAATAATTCAACGGTATTGTAAACGCTATTGTTTGTTGATCGTTGTTCATCGAACAGAAAGCACTCATCTTCTCCGTAACTGCTTCCTTGTTAGGGATGAAATTTAAGTTCAAAGAAGAATATTATTCAATAATAGTTACAATATGATTATTTGAAATGACTTCTGAGTAATTCGAAAATTTTCTGCTTTTTTTTTTAAATTCTAAAAGCATTTCCTCCTCTCTCAAGTCTGTTTTGGCCTGATAAAATCCTTGCCTGGGAACACGCCAGATATCCCATTCTATATGACAGTGGTTCTCAATTTCTTGTCACTAGCGGAACCCTTGCCCAAAATTCATGGCTCATCAGCGGCTCCCCAGAATCATTTTGAACAGTGATGGGTAAACTGTTTTAGGAGAGGGTCACCCAACAGAAAGAAAAAAAAAATTACGGTCCGGACATATTCGGACATTGATTCATAATTGGAATTTTTATGCTTAAAAATGAAGTAGCGGAATGTGTTGTATGTAGACTTTGAAGACTCCCGAGGTCTTGTTGCAAATGGGAGACAATGGTTTATTCTTTACAACTGTGAAAAAACAAATAAGTATATTTAAATAACTTTACTGCATATTTATTGCATATGTGTTCTATTATTTTGTATATGCAACGTTTTTAAATAAATTTCAATTCAAATTCTCACAGTCATATTTTCCATATGCAAAAAGGGGAACACCCCCCCCCCCCCAATGGATTTTTTTAAAACGCCTGAAACGGAAAATTTCTATACTATTATTTTGAAACTTGTGACGAGCCATACAGTACCTCTAAGTGGACCGTAGTTTGCCCATCACTAATTTAGTTGATACTGTACTTTGACTTTTTTTAAGAACTGCCTCAAAGTTCATGAATAGGCACACAAATCAATATCATCTTGACCTCGCCACTATGCCTCTATGACTCGCGATGAAGCTTCGGAGAATACTACGTGAGTACGTATTGTTTGTGTGCGTGTGTGTGGGATTGGAGGCGGGGGAGGTCGTGCCCACGAGAGATAGTCATCTCGCTTATCTGGCCTGGCAACGGATCGTTCGCGCATTCATACATTCCTTAGCTATCGATAAAAAAATTGTGACTCGTTGAAAAAGTTCTAGAAGAAACACACACACACACAAAACATCTTGGTGTATGAAAGCCAACTGAATTAATATTCAATTAATAGAAAGGATTTCGTGGAAAATGAATCAATGAAATGAATCTGATGCTTCCACGCATATTACCGAAATTAACAAAGAAAATTATTGTACGTTTCCACCTGTGGAGCGAACTATCTTTAGTACAGGGCAATGATGGGATTATCGTTTACCCATTTTTGGTACAAAGTTTAAATACGCGAAGAATTCACGCTAAGGCGTGTATCGATCGTCGAAAAAAAATACAATGCCGGATTATCTTTGCCATTGTCAAAAGTTACCTGTTATCAGGACTCAAGAATCAAGAGCTCAATCAACACCCCCAAAGAAGGGGCAGGGTTTTTTTGGGAGTGTTGCTTCAATACGGACGAAAGTATTTAGGGGAAGGGGGAACGCGAGCATAGAAATGAGTACGTATTCGTGTGAATAGTTTTGAAGAAAAAGAGAGAGAGAAGATATTTCTTTTCTTATACAAAAGTACGTTCGTAAATGAAGACAATACATGTCTCTTAGTGAGAATATAAACATCGTCTCGTTTTTCTCAGTTCGGTTTTATACTGTGTTTGCTAAAAGGAAACAGAAATAGGAGATATAATTTGTGGCCCGACCAAAAATAGATAAGAAAATAATTTTCGGACGAACAAAAAGTAAATGACAGAAATCATTTGTGGCCCTGCGACAAATAAATAAATGAGAGAAATAATTTGCAGTTCTGCTGACGTGTTAAATGGGAATAAAAACCAATATAGAGACAGTAGTATACTATGTACTGTATTTAAAATTAAATTGAAAATCAAATCGAAAAAAAGGAGCGGCTATATGAATTGGGCAAAATTTCCATGGACGAGATCAATGTTCAAGATCAATTGTGCATATCGATCTCAACGATTTCCTGTTCCTGCCATCAGCACATCACATCAAGTATTGGCCTGGGATCTCCAGCCACTTTGCGAAATAGCCGGTCTAAGTCCGAATCATTTTTGCAATTCAGATGGACTTTGGCCAAAACTCTCGGCCCATTCGCGAAGTGGCCGGCCCTGTCTCAAATCGGTAGCGATTCGGGCTTTGACAGTAATATGTCTATAGGTGTACTGCTTATAGATGGTTTTTCTAAAAAATGAACTGCATATATTAAGCTTTCAATTTTTTCCCCATCTCTCGGTCATTTTACATGCATACATTATTTTGAACGGTAATTTTTTTTTAAAATACCAAAAAAATTATTTTTTACTGATGCACATCAAATATTTCAACTTGTTTCGACACCTCTTATTATATGGTGCCCTGTGCAATCGCACAGGTCGTACTGCCCTAAGACCCCCATTGGCCTTAAACTGTTCTGGTGGCCTTTGTATATCATTTAAGATATTATATCGTCACCTTCACGTTATTGGCACAAAGGATCCGTGAAACAAAAAAAGTTTAGAACCCTGATTTATTTTATTTGTTTTAATTACACGGGACATGTTCTCAAAAAGATTTAACACTAGCCCACCAAACCTGAGTAAAGTTATTTTTAACTCAGTTTTTTGTAGCACATTGAAATATATTGTAAAATGTGTCTATAATAATAATATTGAAAGAATGTTTTTTCTTTTCGCTGTGGACAACAAACACTCAGCTCTCATACCAACTGATAAAATTCCATTTACTTTCAATACATGTTGTATAGACTTACGGATAAGTCAATGAATAGAAGAATTCAGTATGTACTTGTAGGGGGGTGTTTTTTACAATGTGTTCAATGGTTTCTGTGAAGCAGTTTATCTACTACAGAGGTACACACCTTTCTTTTTTTCCCTCTCAATACACGGCTAGTCACGTACAAATACGGCTGTACAAAACCTTCCCCAATTTAAAAGGATTCCAATTATCCGGATTATTCTTGGAATCCGCAAATTTCTTTCAGCACTGCATGTAAAACGTCGTTTTATATACAGTGTTGTATAATATTAATTAATTGCATCTCAATGTTCCTCATTCTCATATCATTTTGCTAAAGTTAGTGTTACTGTAAATAGAAAAAGTAAATTTTTTGTATCATTCCTTACTTCAAAGGCAAATTTTCGGTCTTGCAGGGCATATCAAATTTTTATAGAGCATTTTCTGCCAGTTTTAAGTCATGAAACCCTAGCCCTAGTTATAAGCATACTTGTCAACTACTACTATGGAATTTACGTAGTTTCTACGGATTTATACCACAAAATATGAAACTACTGTGGAAATCGTGAAAAATTACGGAAATATGGTTGTTTTAGAAACTTCTAAAACAACTCCATTATCCTATCGTGTATAAAATGACGTCACACAAAGACTGCACTTCCGAAGAATAAATATCAAATTAATAACTAATTAAATCAAAAAGGTGCGGTTTACACTAAGATAACTTATCGTGCAGGCGGGTAACTAGGCTGGGCCGACCGGGACCGTCTCTCAACTTCCTCAGTGAGAGGGAACACATTACTATTATTATATTTTTTATAACACAAGCTGCAACATTTCTCCCCCCCCCCACTATACTTATTACCTCATCAAAATATTATAAATTATAATGCAATTGTAATTTCTACAATGATGTAGTAATATCCCAGTAATATTTTTATGGGCATCTTTTTCTCAGCCACCTCGTTGGGCTTTTTGCTTGTTGTGGCTTTGTATTTGTATCCCAACTTACGCTACCACGAATTGTGTGATTTTCTATGAAAAGTTGCATATTTCTGATATTCAAACATAATCTCGGGATTAATGCTGAGATAGTAGAATACATTAAGTAAAAATCCAGTAAGAGTTGTTTTATCCGATCAGAACACCATATGTAATGAAACTACATCGATTTCTGGGAGGCTACAGTATATAAAGATGAAAAATTTGCAGCGATTTAGAAATTAAATCTCAAGGGTTTTATGATATCAGCCTTTATGATATCTGGTAAAAGTCATAATTTCCAACACACCCGGTAAAACGGGTGGGGGCGGAGGGGTGAAAAGGGAGACAATTTTCAAGGTTCAAAAAAAATAAGATTTTTTTTCCCCACAACGTAATGCAAAAAACATTATGTTTGCAAATTGATCATCATAGTGCACCTCCCAGAAAAAAATGCTAATTACGGACCTGGGGAAAGATGAAACAATTACGGTGTGACGGACCAGAGGTGTGCCAAAATGGATGTTGTCGGTCTGGCCGAGTTTATGGCTGCAGCCCTGACTGAATTAACTATTTATTAAATTCTTGAATGATTCTCAAACTCTCAAGAATCATTTAAGAAATATTATCAAAGAAGTATTACAATAAATATTATTACAATTATTCAAAAAATGTTAATTTTAGAAAAATAAATTTTGATATTAATTTCTAAAGAATGTTAATTTTAAAAGTTTAAAAATTTGAACTTGTCAGAACTATTACGGTATTTAACAAGTGTCGATCAATTATATTACGATGTTTCCGAACTTCTTGGGGAATATTATAAAAAAGTACTCTTCAAAAAACGAGTTTTCTCAAACGCACAATATATAGCCATATTTCAAAATAACACACTCATACAAGCACAGTGAGATTTCCCTATTCAAGATAACTATAGTACATAATAGAGAACAGTGTCCTTTATTCCCTTTATTCATGTCTGCTTGCTGTATTATGTGCCAAAGAAGAGATTCCTACAATGAGATCAGCATTACTGAATAGCGAGGGAGGTGCTCGTCAAACAGCATGGGTGACAAGTCTCAGACAAAGCAGCTAGGGGAAGGCACTGGTCTGACCAGGACGCGTTGACGCGTCCTTGCCCGTTTTCGAGAGAATTTTTTGGTCGCGTCAACACGTCCTTGCCCGTTTTCGAAAGAATTTTCATGACGCGTCAACGCGTCTTCGACGGTTGAAGGGTTAATAGTCCATAGAAAAACATATGGGAAAAATAAGCATTCTTATTAACGAGATATGCGTCTAAACAGAGATTAAATTACTAGCTTAACCGTTTTAAAATTAGCAATTTTTTCAATTAAGGAATCTGTAAATTCCAAAATTTAAAACTTGTTGGACGTCACTTGAAAATGTATATATTTATGAAAAAAAATTTTTTTTCACTTTTTCCACGTGTTCATTTCAGATAATCTTGTCTGTGTGTAATATATAATGCAAAATATTTTTTATGTATAAAAAAGAAGTTTTTTCAGGGTTATTATCAGGAAAACGCTAGATAAATGTATAGTGAACCACTAAAAAAATTGTTTTTACTAAGCTGAGACGAGTATCAAGCGGCAGGATGCGAGAAATAATCCTCCTTTATCTTCGGCGGCAGCAACAGGATCACACCCTAATCGCAATCCAGTGCAATTTCTTGATAATAGTAGTAGTGGTTGTGTATGTGTGTAGAGCAAAAATAACCAAAAAAATAACTTTGATAAAAACGTTATAACATCTACTATCGTATACCATTAAAATTTGTATTTACTTTCAACGTTTTTTCAACTGACTTCTCTTTTTCTTCGTATTCAGAAATGAAATAAATTTTCATACCTTACAGTATTTATTACAACATTTTAAAGGCCAATGTTTACAATTGGTAAATTGGTTTTATATTAATTATTAAACAAATATTTTTCTTTCATGAAAGCACTTGATTTTTCTTCCTGAATACATGAAACTCCAAATTTGATTTACCAAAAAAAAAATTCATTCATTTGAACACTTTTGTGCCATAAATTTAATTTTTTTTAAATCACCTGTTTTTAGGAAATAATAAAATTTACTTTTTTGTTTTGATTTTAATGTTGTTTCTATGGGCGTGGACAAATACAGAAAATATACAAAAGAAAAAAATTTTCATGAATTTTGTGGTTGTGATATCTGTAAACTAAATTATTACAAGAGGATTATAACATAAAAAAATTTAGAAAATCAAGTCAAATCTTAATTCGCCCGGTAAAAGTTTGTCTTTCGATTAGAAACTTTAATGAGAGTTCTGTTCAATCACTTTTTTGTTATTTATACAGGATGATTTGCATAATTCCCCTCACAGCATTTTACTGGCCAACCGTAAATTCTAGAGGCATACTTCCCATTTAAAAAGTTAAAAAACTATGCAAATAAAGTGTACAACACAGAAATGTCAATTATGTTGCAGCGGATTGTATATTTATTAAACTAAAAATATTGGCCTTTAATCTGGCCACCCCTGTCCTAAAAACGCCAATTAGAAAGTTGTTTCTGTGTCTCTTCTGAGGCCGACAAAAAAAATTCCACGTTTCTGAGTGCAGTGTCCACTGTGATATTTGAATTTGAAAATCGGTGAAAATTTGGGAAATAACTGCATAAATGAAGGGAAAATGCGTTGTCTGTTAGTTTATGCTGTTCTTTCCAAAGTTATCTCCAATTTTTGAACTCAAATATCTCAGCGAATGTCGCGCTTAGAAACTTTTGTTGACCTAAGGACAGACAGGGCAACAAACTCTTTAACTGTGTTTATGAGCACAGGGTGTCCGTATAAGTTCATTTTTTTACGTTAATTTTTATAGAACCTCTTGCAATATGAATGACGTATCTGAGTTCTACACGTTATTTGGAAACTTTTTGTAATTGGAATTATGCCTCTAGGATCAACGGTTCACAAGTAAAATTCGGCAAGGGAAATTATGGAATCACCCTGTAAATCTTTTATTTATTTATTTATTCAATATTGATTGACAGAGGCCTATACAAGAGGACGCGGAATTTATATACGGCAAAAGTGACCATTGATGGAACAAGAGAGAATTCGGAAATCGTAGTACAATCTACAACAATTTGATGGTAGGTTGTTCCAGTCGATAATAGTTCTTGGGAAGAAGCTAAATTTGTGACAATCTGAAGAGGCAAAAATCAGCTGTAATCTTTGAGAATGATTGAGTCTAACAGAGAAATAAGAAGGTTTGATTAGAATATTGGAGGTGTCAATATTAAAAAACCCATGGAGGATTTTGTAAAGAAAAGTCAAACGAGAGATAAGTCGAAGAGAGGAGCGGTTGGATATTGAGTTGTCGCTTGAGTTCCGATATGGAGACAGATGAAGACCAACAGTTAAAAATGAAACGAGTAGACTTATTTTGGATAGATTCTAATTTGTCTATGTTGGTTTGGGTGTGGGGATCCCAGGCTTCACATGTTTTTGTTGATTTGTGATTAATATATTGCACTCTACAGCAAGGATTCACAATTTTTTTATGTTTGCTACTCCCTTGGGAATAAGTATGATTCTTGATATCTCCTAGTACCCTTCCGGATCTTTAAAAAAATAATATATCAGTTGGGACTGCTAAAAACTATCGCGTCACTCTATATGCATGGCACACTTAAGGTCACTGTAGGAAGTGATATTCATTTGGATGTTATCATAATGTGCACATTGCAATTTTAACAAGTTATATTATGATCTGCGAAGCTTTCTGATCTCTCTTTCTTCTTAGTGTTGATAATTTCAATTTTGAAACATATCTTAGATCTTACAGATTGCTCGTTTTATTCGCTAACAAATATTCCAATAGAATTACAAATGCATAATTTAAAAAAAAATGTAGTTCAAAAATTGAAATGTCTTTCAAATATTAAGAATGGCTTATATGAATTAAGACAATAAGAAAAAGTATCGGTGCAAGATCAAAGTTTTCAGATATATATCGAACGTCTGTATTGTAATATGCTCTAACATCTGATTAACTACGGTATATTTGATTGACGACGACTTTTTCTGATCACGAAGTTTGAAGTGAACAGATGTACTTTTTTTAAGATTTGGTATCCAACCCAAGGGAAGTCCTCGGTCAGCGTGATTAGTGGTTACATATTTTTTCCCTCTGAAGATGAGACGCTTTGTGCGTCGAAATGCATTGGGAGTTTTTGTATTTTCCGTATATTTGCCTTAATCGCTGGTACGCTATATTATTTATCATTATATATCATTACCTTATATTTGATTAAAATGTCCCAAATGTACTGAAGAAGTAGCGGCTTCGTTGCTGAAGTCGTCAACCACTGTAACTTTCAGTGCAACAATAGTAGGAAAATGCGATAAAAAAATAAATTCGAGGTGAAAAAAAAAATATTTAAAAAAAAATCGATGTTTCCTTTGTCTTCGTTAGCAAGACAATGCTTATTTCACATTCTGCCCTTAATGGAAGATGGCGCCAGTGTCCGATACAAAGGATCACGAAAATTCCTTATATTCTCAATATCTGACCCCTCATTATCGGAATGAGAATATTTATTGACAAAATACTGATGTGTGCAAAGGGATTCCCAATGTTATTTTTTTCTTTATGGAAATAATTCCTCTGGAATCATGATTGCCTTCGACAATTTTGTAATCAAATTCGATGGGTTTTTCCACCATTTATTTCAAAGTTTCTGCTTTATATAGATTAAAAATCTGATATTTTAGATTAATTTTTTTTTAAAGTATGAATTTTATTTTATTTATAGGTTTTTCGAATGTAAAAAATGAACATTTTGCGTATTCTTTATGAAATCGTTACACGAATATCGATTTGACGAATCAATATGAATTGGTTCTTCTCAATCACGCCAATTTTTCCAAGGCATAAACACACATGAGGAGCTTATTTTCACCAAAGGGAACATTCTCACAATTACTAAATTTACAGTAAGAAGTAAAAAAATATATTTTTTCTCCAATGAGCTGTTTTACAAAAGTAGAAGATAGCCCAACATGTAGCATAAGGGAATGGTATAAGAATATTTAAATATTATGATTCTTGATCAACATTCAAGGGAGTTATCCTCATTTAAATATTCGAAATGTTGCGATTTGAAAGAAAGTTAGTGGAAATGTGTTATCTTTTGACTAAAATCGGATCTGGTTAAGTCTGCAAAATTTGAAACTTTCACGGTACTTGATTCCAGAAGGTTCCACCTAGCCAAGGAAGGTACCCTTAGGGGTCATTCAAGTATTTCGTCAGCATCGGGGGGGGGGGTTCGGATTTGCTGACTTTTGATGACGGGGGGGGGAATGAAGGTTGCTTACGTCATCAACCACCCCCTTTTGGAAGATATGAAATATTCTAAACTGCCGACGAAATTTTGCTGACGGGGAGGGGGGGGGGGGGGTCAGTGTTTTGCTGGCTTTTGCTGATAAGGGGATCAAAAATGGCTGAAAATCTGCTTACGTAATTCTTGAATGGTCCCTTACTACTTTCTCGCGAGTAACATTAGGAACACGATCATTCTACAGTAGAACCTCTCATAACGGACGCGCCCGTTAGCTATCACTTCCACTAACGGACACTTTTATGAGTTACATCGACGAGGCTCAATGTATTTTGCTATCCAATAACAGACACTCTTCGTTAGCGGACAAATTTTCCAGTCCAATCGGTGGCCATTATCGAGAGGTTTTACTGTAAAATGCTACTTTGAAAGCGCTTATGTTTGCCGTTTTGAAAAATAAAGAACCCCTAATGCCAGTAAAACAATCACTTTATTACGTTTCCTTTTGAATGAAAAATACTGAAGTGAATGAACAAGTTGGAAATGTTCCCTTTTGACAATAAGCTCCTCAAATAGTAACTAATTTATGATTATCTATAGCCGATACTCAAACGATCAGACAAATTTTTTCTCCGTGAAAAGGCAGAAAAAGATGGACGTAGAATGGGCATTCGATTATTATTTCATGACCGGTCACGTACATGTATTCAATCCAATCCATCTTTTGAATTGCCATCCGTGAGAGGCGCAATCAATCTTTTCCGTAAGTTTTGGTTCTAGATTTACGATAGGGCAAAGAAACAGACCATGATTATAGAAGTTTATCGACAGTTATCATTAAATACAATTCAGCCGTTCAAGCGGTTGACTGAGTTCAGAATATGAACAATCATCAGAGTGAGTTCATCAAACTACAAACTACTAGATGCAATTCACTGATTGAGCAGTTTATTACTCAGGAATGGTTATTATGGGATCTGGAAATGTTGCCCCCGACGTTTCGTCTCCGACATCTAACCTCTAGTACATTTCAATCCCGGAAAGTTCGCTTGCCCTGACCGTATGAATGACTGTGTGAGTGGCAAAGTGAATAGATGAGTGACAGCAAGAGTGAATGAGTGACCACATAAGTGGGTGAGTGACAGCACGACTGAGTGATGCATGCGTGCGTGCGAATATTCACATTGGTCCTATTTAGAATAAAATATCAAACAAATATTTCATTCAATAAATCAATACAGAAAATTCTATCAATCACAGGAATTTTCTTAAAAGAATGTAAAATAATTCTTTATAGATTTTTCACTGGTATAAATTATTGGCACTAAAACCAGACATGAGTTTTTAATGAACAATTTCATAATTCTCATCAAATGATTCTCTCCTTTGAAATTGCAACACTGCGCAATAAATAAAGATAATTTTTATTCATCAATGATGCTTCAAAAAGTGCAACAGGTCGAACAAACTAGCTTTTATTATTATTATTTTAACAGAGACGGATACCAATTTATACACAGAAAATTCCCACGATCGATATCATCATCATCCGTGAATTCGTGCCCTTTTATGCGTTAATGAGCAAAGATATCATCACTCAGAAATCCCAAGCATATATTCAAAACAATGCCATATAAATTTCAAGAATTTTTTTTTTCTTTTCCACCATGACAATCGCTCGTAAAAATTTTTGACAGACCCATTTTCCGACTCACAAATAATTCTCAAAAGGGAAAAGCCCTCCTACACACGTAAAGAATAAGAGGAACAGCTGCATTTTACACCTCGAGGGCAAAGCTTTCAAAGACTCTTTTAGCTTTGAATCATTTTCACCCTCAAAGGATGAAGCATAGAATAACATCCTAAACAAATATGAAAAGATCTATTCCAATCCATCCAAGTTATAATAACAATAATATCAAGTAAATGCACTGAAATTGCGAAAAACAAGTGTATAAAAAAAATTTCACTTTCTCTCCTTCTGTCAAAAAATCTAAGATAAATGTTTGGTAGAACTTTATCGAATAACTTTTGGGATGAAGGGAGTGTTTTTGAGATCTAATGAGAATTTGTACCTCGGGCACGTAAACGGTACCTCGAGTATCTGTAATCAAGAGGAAAGAGGAGAAATCTAATAACTCAGCTGAATTACTGAGGCTCAGGCTGTTGGGTTTACTAGATTACAGCTCACGGATACAAACCTTTAGGAAATAAAAAGAAAAAGCTGGGGAAATACATATATGTATTTATATGTATTTCCTACACCTGAAATTTTCTACCGGGAAGTATTGAAGCCCCCGTTAAGTAGAGAGGGACAGAGAGAAAAGCAATTTAGTTTATTTTCGTTTTCTCTTGCGATGTAATACTTTTTTTTGCTGTGTATTCAGCGTGTTTTTTTGTTTCTGAATTCTTAGAAATATCGAAGAATTTAATTTCTTACGCGAAAAAAATATGTTGAATTGCTGGGAATTTTTTAAGATGATATCAGATTTTGAATTGGAAACGAAATTTCCAGAATCTTGTGAATTTTATGAAATCTCTATTTGTGCAATTTCGTAAGTTAGATTGAAATTATTTTAAGTTGACTGCCTGCTTTCGTTGTAGTTTTTTTTAGGAAAAGTGTCATTTTTGATAAAATGAATATGGTTTTGGTTCGTATGTGATATGAAATTAACAAAATAAAATGTTATTTCATGAATATTTTAGCAAAAAAAATTTATTGATAATTTTACTTGTAAAATTAGCATATTTGCAGTACTTCTGCTAGACATTGTGCACTAAAAGCTACTGCATGTATCAACATGTTCTTCACGCAGATTATTGCACTGACACTTTTTTGTGGTGTGGTCTCAAAGTTTTAGACAACTGTAAAAATATTTTAAGGTACGATTGTTTACATGAAAATGTTTTTTTGTTAAAAACACATTTTTTTGTTAAACAGTACTTAATATCCTCAATTCAAAATCGAATAAATCAAAAAGTTTCAAACATATTGCTTAGTTTTTAGTTCATTGCACAACCTAAAATGTTTAAAACAGTGTGGGAAAGTTTCATAGATATATTTTGAAAAATACGTCAGAAATGAATATTTTTGGAATTTAAAAAGCAAAAAAAAAACCACAATTCTTAAAACGCATTCAAAGATTTCATTTTCAGACTTAGGCCGGAATTACACTATAAAAGTTTGATAATAGCTGTTTTATAAAACTTAAAAAATCTAACCAATAAGCATATTGGTTACATTCGAGCAAATGCAACCGATGATCTTATTGGTTGCATTTTTCAAGTTTTATAAAAGAACTTTTCTAAAACTTTTATAGTGTAATGCAGGCCTAAAAGCATTCAATTTATTTTACTTAATTATCAATAACTTTGCTTCTAGTTATTATAGAGATAAAACTGAAAGTTTTCAATTCTCGAAAAAATACCTGCACTTTCAAATGAACGCATAAAAACAGTTTCAATTTTTTTTCTGAATTCAGCATATGAAGGCAGGCAGTTGACTTTAAAGCTATTCATTAAGTTTTCACATTAATTCTAAATTCTCATAATAGTTATTACTTCCATAACGATATTTGTATTTGAAGTCATAATCAGGTAATTTCATTTCTGGGAATATTATTGAACTTTCGAATTTTCGGAATTCTAATTCGGCAATTTTCTTAGAATACTAGTTATATAAGGCAGTCTACAATAGTATAAAATTTATATTTACCACATTAAATATGCTCAGGTATATCAGTTGATTTATTCATAGCATTTTGAAGCTACAACTAATAGTCGAATTCATTGAAAAATTTTGTACTCATACTATTCAAAGGACGCATTCAATCGTCATTAGAAATACTTTTACTTAAGAATGAACTTGATGAATTAATGAACCACATGATTTAAAACATTTCCAATTGTAAATCATCGGCTATTATTCTATCTAACCATTTCCGAGAAAATAAACCTATTTTAGATGCCAACAAAAAAATTTCACGTCTCTAAGTGCAATATTCGCAGAGATATAAGAATTCAAAAATCGCAGAAAAGTTGGGAAAGGCTCGTTGTCCGTTATACAAATACAAATACAAATACAACGCCACAACAGGCAAAATGCCCAACGAGGTGGCTGATAAAAAGATGCCCATAAAAATATGGATGTCATATGTTTCAAAAATACAGCAACCCCATTAAAAATGCAATTAACACAAATTATAAACAATATATACACATGATAAAATATCATACAATGCCCATAAAGAATACTTATGGTTGTCTTATTCTAAGAATGGATAGCTTCTCGATTTACCCCAACATGTTTATCGTATTTCTTTTTAAACGTGTCAATTGTGTTACAATTTACTACCTCCGGGGGTAAGCTATTCCATTTATTAACAACCCTATTAGAGAAAAATTCCCTGCGACACCATAACCTTGCATTGTCCCTCACCAATCGATACTGGTGTCCCCTTGTAAAAGCAGTTGATTGGCGGTGTACTAAAAGTTCATGGTCCATCCTATCCATCCCATTGAAAATTTTGAACACTTCGATCATATCTCCTCGACACCTGCGTTCATCCAATGTAAACATATTCAAAAAATGAAGTCTCTCTTCATAACTCAAGCCCTGTGTGCCAATAAGGACACGCGTAGCTCTTCTCTGCACCCCTTCAATCAAGTCTATGTCCCTCTGTAGGTATGGTCTCCAAAACCTTACAGCATACTCCAGTCCAGGACGAACTAAACCTCGAAAAAGCGGAAGAATGACTTTAGGAGAGCGCGAAGAGACCTTTTTGAAAATGAGACCAAGCATTCTATTCGCTTTTTTGACAACCGCTGAACAATGTTCAGAAAACTTAAGTCGCTCGTCAATGAGAATTCCCAAATCGGTGACTCTAGTTGCATCCGGGATAGTGACACCATTCAACTCGTAAGATAACCATGGGTTGTTCGAACCAAAATGAGCGACCATGCACTTATCTACGCTAAACGTCATGCCCCATTCATTTGCCCATGCTGCAATCTTGTTTAAGTTGGTCTGGAGCAACTCCCTATCGCTTTCATTCCCGATTACCCCCATTAGCTTCACATCATCTGCGAATTTGCTAGTAATTCCATCGATACCCTGATCGAGTTTGTCGATAAAAAGTGAAAAAAGTATGGGGCCAAGGACACTTCCCTGAGGAACTCCACTTGTGACGTCTGTCCAACCAGAGAATTCCCCGTTCACCATAACTCGTTGCGACCTATCTCTTAACCACGATTCTATCCAATTCAGCAAGTTGCCCCCTATTCCAATCTCGTGTAAACGCTTCAAGAGTTTGCCATGTTGGACCCGATCGAATGCCTTCTGGAAATCAAGGTAAACAACGTCGACATTTTTGCTCTTACCCAAAGCCTTAGTCACGTAATCATAGAAGCAAAGGAGGTTAGTTACACATGACTTCCCCTTCCTGAACCCATGCTGATTATCCGACAATACATTATTCTCGTCTATCCACTTCACAAACTGCCTTTTGATGATAATTTCCACAATTTTCGAGAGGGAGCTCGTCAAACTCACTGGACGATAATTAGACACCACCTCTCTACTACCCTTCTTAAATATCGGAACAACGTTAGCCAGTTTCCAATCTCTCGGGACGATACCCTCAGCAACACTACTCCTGAATATCTGTGCGACTGGCCCCAACAATTCATTAGCACCTTCCCTGAGAACCCTGGGATAGATATCATCTGGTCCTGGAGCTTTGCTTGCACATACATTTCTTAGAAGATTTAGGACCTCCACGTCTTCTACTTGAATATCGTTGAGGGTTTTATTACCCCATGCAACACCCGTATATCGAATATCATTATCTCCATTAAAAATGTATTTGATATTTTTTTTTTTAAACTTTCCTCTGCATTTCGAATTTAAATATCTCTGCGAATATTGCACTTGGAAACGTGGATATTTTTTTTTTAGCATCAGAAGAGATAGGGCAAAAAACTCATATAAAACGTTAATTTTTTTTTATTTCAACAACTATAAAATCCTTTCCAAGATGAATGACGTAGCTGAAATTCCTGGTTTCGCACATTTATATTCAACAAGAATGACTTTAATATTTGTCATTGCTTTATTGCTATCCCATTTTGAAACAGTCGATTGTGTGACACACTGTACATTATCTGTAAATTAAAATACACGTCGCATGAAATTGTTTATTAAATATATTTTTCCGTATTAGGTGATGGAATAAGATACAGCAATCACACTGAAAGGTATAATTTGAAACTTTTAGTTCAACTCGACGGAAAGCATTCCTGTCAAAGAAATGTTATTCATAACCTTTGTTTTATCGTCTTCAAGAATAAGAATAAATTTGTGACATCTGATCCGCCCCCCTCCAAGATTGTCTGAAGACTCTGACGATGATCAAACAGAGAAATTGGCAAAACGCAAACACAGTGCTACGAAAGCAAAACATTGATGTTGTGCAAAAAAGTGTAAAAACCCAATTTCTGGAAAACATCGTGAAGCGAAGATTCAATGTTGAAACTGTTGAGTGATATATGATCGCTATACAGTTCTTATTTGTCTGCGAAGTCCCAATATCTAATTGTTTCTTTTCAGTAATGCAATTAGCGTATTGGTCAATAATTCCCAAAGGTCCATGCACAGCGGACCCCCTGTAGCATCATCAGATCAATTTAGACGATCCACCCCCCCCCCCCATAAAATCTAATATCTGTTCTGTTTCTTTTAATTTGCATATAAATTTATTTTTAGTTTTCATATAAAAAAATTGAATAAATTGCAATTTCAAAGCACGAACTGCGTCATTCATGCAATGACAGTAAATGATGATGACCCCGCGGACCCCTTTTTAGATTTCGCACATTTATATTCTGCAAGAATGACTTTAATATCTGTTACCGTTTCCTTGCAACTCCATTTGAAACAGTCGATTGTGGGACACTCTGTACATTATCTGTAAAATACATGAAATTGTGTATTAAATATATTTTTTGTATTGGTTTGATGGAATAAGATGTAGAGCAATCTCACACTGATAGGTATAATTTGAAACTTTTAGTTCAACTCGACGGAAAGCTTTCCTGTCAACGAAATGCTGTTCATCGCCTTTGTTTTATCGTCTTCAAGAATAAAATATAAATTTTCCGACATCTTATCGAATGATAAACAACGAAGAAAAACATTCGCTGGAAAAAAAATAAGAAATGTATCATCTTTGTTTTATTTTTAGTTGCGTCCGAGACTATAATTTTCGTTTTTGGGTTTTCGTTACACACTTTTTCGCTTGAAGTATCAAATTATTTCCGGTTTTCTTCAGTGAAGCATCTATTTAATTCGGGAAATTTTCTTTCGTCTTGTTATTCTTACATCATCGCACCTCTTTCATCTCTTTCTCCGGAGTAATAACGAGACTTTCTTCTCCCTCGACATGTCATTTATTTTGTGTGGAGACTAGACGGGAGGGAAAAAAATTATTGTGTTTTATTTTATTCGAGTTTTTCTTAAATTAGGTCCGTACCAAAAGCTTCAATTTCTTTAAAATAAGTTAGAAATGAATTATTCGACATCTTTCTTCGGATATATTTCTTTCTTGTTCTTTAAATTCTGCTTGGTTTTCTTGCCGTTGGGGACACAAAATGACAAACATCTATCAAATGACCTTACACAAAATTCAATAACAATAATACAATATACGCCGCTAATTAGAATCACGGATGTTTCTCATGTTTTCAATTGTTTCTCATCTTGTTTAGTGGTAAGACTTGCTATAAGTCACCGTAAAGATAATGTATAAAAATAACATTTTAAATACCATGAAAGACTCAAAATAGTGATAAATTGGTAAGAAATTTTTATCTTTTAAAAAAAAGGTAATTTATTGTAAATGTTTATGTAACGAGGTTTTTTTACAACAAAATTATTTTATGTAACGGAATCATTTTTATTGATTTACTATACATACACTTGGAATGTTTTATCAATAAAATTTGAAATTATTTACGACTTTAAAAATAGAATATACTGGCATGAACGCATGGCTATTTGACTTCACTGACCATAAAAAATCCTATGGACATAAAGGTAATTTACTATCATACCAGTTTCAAAGACCTGGTTGACCTGTGCGTTTGTGTAACTCCAACAGTACATGTGGGATGCACAGACACGTGAAACAATCTATCTTACAATTTAGAAATAACTACAAAAATAAATGAATTTTTTTTTTCTAATGCAATTCAAATGTTGCAGGTCTGTTACATTGTTTTTAGACTTTTTCAAAGAGGAAACCAGATAGGCATTTATGCTTAAACTACGGTTTGAACAGTACAAAAAAACAATATATTCAATAATATGCCGCTGTGGTGGTCGAGTGGTTATAGTGATGGACTCGCGATGCGAGGATCCGGGTTCGAACCCCACAGTGGTGGTCGGCTGAAGTTGGTTTTCTGTGGTTCCCAAATTCAAGGCGCAAATGCGAGCCGATCTCCCCGTTAAAAAGTCTCGCCACAGAGAGCAACAGTCCTACAATGATAAATCATTCAATCATAACACTTCACTCATAGTTAGAAAAAAAAAACTGGTGGCAGATGGCAGCACTACACATAACAAACATTACACAGAAACAAACTTTACGTCAGGTTGCACTACACGTACACGCACATTCCCGCATGTACCGATTCGTTGGGGGGTTCCGTGGGGTAGTGCATTTGGGGTGTACCAGTAGTAGGTAGGGGCTCGGGGATCCATGAGGTTCTTAAGTCAGCCACCTCGTTGGGCAATTTGCCTGTTGTGGCGTTATATTTGTATTTGTATTTGTAACTTATGGTGTATTTTCATACTAGATACATAATACCGACACTTTATAGGAATACAATATCTACAAAATATATTTATAATATTTAATCATCATAAAAATGATTTTTTCCGATATTTACCCTAAAAAATATCTTTCTCTTGTAACCTCTTCACACTTGAACCAAACCTTACTCTTTGAAACAATTCTTTTTTTGATTAAATACTTACTTTACGTTAACTTTATTTCTTTAAATCTATCCTCTTCATATTCTCAGTCAATTTTTATTACCTTTAAAAACATCTCGATCTTCAAATGGACTAAATAATTTGTATATACAGTCAAACCTCGTTAGTGCGTCACCCAGTTAACACGTCACTCCGCTTACCGGGTCACTTTTTGGAACTCCCAATTGTAATTGGCACAGCTATGGCTTACTCCGGTTAAAGAGTCACTCCGCTTACTAAGTCATATTTTTTCTCTCTCAAGAGTGACTCATTAACGAGGTTTGACTGTATATATATATTCACTACCATTATTTCATATATATAAAATTCATTTTTATCTGTCTGTGTGTGGGTGTGTGTTAAGTTCTCTATGCAGATCTACAATTTTAGATATATCGTCGCTAAATTTTGCGTATATACTAAACAGGGTCCGGATTCAACGATAGGCTACTTCAAAAGTTTGTCAAAGCTGGGGAAATTCCCGAAATGGGCGGAAAAACTGTCAGGAAAAACAAGGGTTTCTGGGACTCAACAATTACTTTCGGAATAATTATTTTTGCTACCGTGGCTCCCGAGCAATGTGTTTCAGACATGCATATGCCTTTACAATGTTTTGTCACTTACACGATGAACATGGTAGGGTAAATATAGAAGATATCCATACTTTTGAATAAGACAACCATAAATATTTTTTGTGGACATTGTATAACATTTCATCATGTATACATAGATTTTAGTTTTTATGGCTGCATTTTTAATTAGGTTGCTGTATTTTTGAAATATATGACATCTATATTTGTTATGGGCATCTTTTTTCTCACCCACTTTATTGGGCATTTTGCCAGTTGTGACCTTGCATTTCCATTCAATTCCGCCAGTAATATGCATAATAGTTTATTCTTTAACAATGGTTTGTGTTTTTTTTCAATCGTCCCAGTAATTGAAGAAAACTCGAACAGCGCCGGGTATTATAGCTAGTTAGTTCATGAAATAATTTTGAAAAAATATATATTTCACTTATCTCATTAAAAAATTTTACATTACCACCAGGAATTACTCACACAATGCTATTTTATCATCTTTCCAAATACGTATTAAATAGCCTGACCTCACTTGATGGTACAGAAAATTTGTTTTAAACTGTCTCTGTTTTGCTCAATTTTTTTAACGTAATAATTGAATTTTTTTACATGCTCTGCATCATGGTTTTAATTTTTTTAACATACCAAATGTTTAAAATTTTATTTGATGGATATGCAAATTTGTTACCAAATTACATTTCTATATTGCTAGAAATGCCTTATGTAATCAGTAGGGTTCGAATTTCTATGGTTGCATATTTATTTTCATTTTTTTGCAAATTTCGATATTTTTGCGTGATAGAGCATATTTTGACAATTTTAAGGCATATTTTTCATATTTCATAATTTTCAATAAAAGGTAAATTTTTTTCTTCGCTATTCCAATCCTGCTTCAGACTGGTTTTAAAATGGAACGTCGTTGCTGATTGGTGAAACATCCTGAAATGCAGGTTTCTTAACCAATCAGCAATGACATTGAACTGTTTAGAGCAGTGACTCCCAACGTGGGCGTTGGAATGTTCCAGGGGGGGCAGTAGAAGCTACGGGTATAACATAGGATCCTATGGGTTAGATTGCGTTGGGGGGCGCTGGGAAAAAAATTTTCTGAAGAAGGGGGCGATGAGACAAAAAATGGTTGGGAAACTATGGTTTAGAGCATGAAAATACTAGCCCTTCAACGACACTGGTATGTGACTGTAAATAGATTAATCATCTGAATCGATGTCGGTGATGGTAACTCGTGGGAAAAATTGGCTAAAATTGGGAAATGGGAGAATTGTTTTAGCGTTTGTCGGAAATTTTGCGAACTTTTTTTATCAAAAATTAAAAGAATAATTTATTTATTTATTTTATTTTTGTGCAGTGCTTTTCTAAAGCTTAATACCGTATTGGCTAGGTATTTTCACCTATACATGGCAGCACATTAATTCTGAATTTGTTGAAAAAAACTCGAGAGGAGAGAAATTTTGGCCGAATGCGATTATTTAGCAAAAGGAATTTCTGTTCATGCAATAAATAATGGTTCAAAATAATTTATACACATTATCAACACTTCTCATTATCATATTACTTTGCTAAAACTAATGCTATTTGAGATAAGAATGAATAATTTTAGGACATATTTTTCGTTTTATAGGGCATATTTACAGGTTTTTAAGAGCACAAAATTCAATTTTTATAGAGTATATTTTTGAAATGTTTAGAGCAAAAAAATTCTTAGCCCTAATGTAATCAGTATTATATATATTTACTTTTCCCAGTTTTTTCATTTTTTTTTTGTCCATACTGACCTAATTAGAAGTAACCAGAATTAGTCCTCTTTCATGAGGCTTCGGTTACTTTTTTCTCTCTCTGTTCTCATGATTTCTTGAATATGTTTACATTGGAGGAACCCAGATATCGGGGGATATGATCGAAGTGTTCAAAATTTTCAACGGATGGGATAGGATTGGTCATGAAACATTAATACACCGTTAATCATGTGCGTCGACAAGGGGACACCAGTACGTTTAGTAAAGGACAATTCTAGGTTGTCGTGTCACAGGGAGTTTTTCCTCTTAAAGGCCCGTCACTTTGGGTTGTCAATAAATTGAATAGCTCACCCCCAAGTGCCGTGAATTCTCACAAAATTGGCACGTATAAAAAAAAGTACGATAAACATATTGAGATAAATCGAGAGAGTATTCATACTTAGAATAAGACGGACATTAGTTGGAAAGTGCCCTATAATGAGATACTTGCCTAATATGAGACACCCCTTTATCTCTTTTGTACGGTGATGACGTCTGTTGTTCGTGGCATGCACTATTAGCTCGACGGTAGATAGAGCTGCCAATAACATAACCTTACTCATTTGCATGCAGCTCCAGCTTCAAGAGCCTATTTAACTGAGCAGCCTGCTCAAGAGTTTTAGAAGTTATTTTTCGACGGGTTGTACAACGCACAATGTAAGTCATTTTTAAACATTTAGTTATTAGTACATACTCAACATTACATGTAGTTTCATATTCATGTATCGATTTCTCAATTCTTTTGCTTATTTCTTGGTTTATTCGATGATATTTCTTAAACATTGGTTGTGCCTAATATGAGATTCAATGAAGTCCCTAACATGGGATATCTCATTGAGACTTCATTTTGTAGACAACGCCTAAAGTATCACTTCTTCTCATTTATTTCGAGTGATCTTAAAGCAAATTAACATTTTTAAGATGGCTCCTGTGTGTAAAGCGAAAGAAATGGTCCCGAGAAGCGATAGCGGAAGCAGTTAATGCTGTTAAGGAGAAGAGGATGAGTTACCTACTACTACTACACTACATATGCACCTCGTCTATATTCCTCTGCGGAACCTCTAACGAATTGGTACATGCGGGAATGTGCGTGTATGAGTAGTGAAACCTGTCGTGAAGTTTGTTTCTGTGTAATGCTCGTTATGTGTAGTGCTGCCATCTGCCACCAGTTTTTCTAACTATGAGTGAAGTGTAATGATTGAATAATTTATCGTTGTAGGCCTGTTGCTCTCTGTGGCGAGACTTTTAATGGGGACATCGGCTCGCATTTGCGCTTTGAAGTTGGGAACCACAGAAAACCAACTTCAGCCGACCACCACTGTGGGGTGTGAACCCGGATCCTCGCATCGCGAGTCCGTCACTATAACCACTCGACCACCACAGGAAACCAATGGGTTACCTCAAGGCTGCAAAATAATTTGGCGTGCCAAAAGGCACAATTGAAAAGTATGTCAAAAATGCAAGATCGGTCTAGGAACTCGTAGGAGTCAGCTTGGGGAAGAAAGACGACCTTGACAGCAGAGTTGGAGGAACAACTATCGCAATATTGCGTTATTATGTCTGAACATTTTTTTGGTTTATGTTGTGCAGACATAAACATATGGCGCCTTCTAACTAGTTGTGAGGAACTATCCCCTCAAGGCCTAGTACATCGTCTTCTTCACGGTCGGGTTCAGCAATATTGCTGACCAACTCACCATACAAGAAACAGCTTGAAGAAAAATAGTGAGTCAAGCAACAAAAGGAACAAAGAAAGTACAAAGAAAACTGGGGCTGACAAGAGAAAAAAACACAAAAGAAGACCAAGAAAGAGTTGACTAAAACTAAGCAAAAAAGACAAGATTCGAGTGAAGACGAAACGTGCGATGGCGAAGAACAACCTCTACTGGACCAGATGATTCAGATTTTAATTACGATGAGTCGAATCCAGAATGCATGTTCTGTTCAACCCGATTTTCAGAGGACACCCATGGAGAGAAGTGGGCAAGATGTATGCTATGCTCTCGATGGTCTAACGAGGATTGTGGAGAAATTAAGGCGACAGTATTTTTGTGCAATGATTGTTATTCGTAAAAAAAATTTAATTTGTTATACTATCTTTTCAATGTTGACGATTAATTAAGTACAATAAATACATTTTTCATGCAAATGTTTCTTTCTCAGTGTGACTGCACAATATGAGATAGTGTCTCATATTAGGAACCCTTGCTGTCTCATATTGGGCAACCTGTTCCAAAAACACCCGATTCGAACATTTTAATAAAATCATTATTTGAGTATATTTGCAATATCTTTTTCTGAAAATGCTGTCAATATTTCGAATCAGGCATATTTATAGTGTACAAAATCAATTTTAGGATTACTAAATTGTTCGTCAGAGAATCAGCAAAGCTATTTTAGAAAAAGTATCTCATTATAGGGCACTTTCCCCTATATATTTTATGGGCATTGTATTATATATTATCAATTAGTATTTTTCTTCCGTGATATATATGCTTTATATTGCGTTGCTGTATTTTGGTTATATTGGACATCCATATTTTTTATGAGCATATTTTTCAGCCACCTCGTTGGCAATTTGACTGCTCTGGCCTTTCTGTTTGCATTTGCATTTGAATTTTGGTTTTATGGTTGTATTTGTATGATAATAGTAATAACGAACTAATTGAAATCGGTTTGTGCTTATTAAGTCAAAACACCCTTTAAAATAGAGCAAAATTATAATTAATTAATTAATTGTATTGAATATCTTTCCTAGAACCACTCGAGGATTGGTTATTTAACCACTCAAGTCTCAGCTTGAAAAAAAAAACACATTTAAAACCATTTAACACTACCACGCGGTCATTGTGACCGTTTCTGAACTTAGATTCCCCCCACTACATCTTTATTTTTCAAAAATTGACAATTTCGCTGCGTTACTTTTCCTAATTTAGCGAGAGGATTCTTTTGGCGCAAAAAAAAATCTGTCATTTCAATGATTTCTTAGACAATCTTCCGTGCTGTCATTTTGACCATGTTTGAAATTTCGAACTTTACTCTTAGCATTTGCGTAGTTGTTACAGTTTTTTGCATACAATGTATTGTTCTTCCCGAAACTTTAATAAGCTTGATAAAAATATATAATAGAGTTGCGTTCAATATCGCCTATTTTTTAAGCTGACGGAAACATACGTTTTCAGATGGTTCCGTGTAACATGGGATATTTTGTATGCATTCCCACCCAATGTTTGAAGCTACAGACACCCGTCTCACATAGTAAATTCACTGTGTGTGTGATGAGATCTATTTTTAGTTTATACTTCGGGGGACTTCCATCAATATTGTCATCCACAGGCCCGGAAATGTTTATGCTACTGTCACAGCTTACGATTATATGCATTTATTGATACATAAAAAAGCCTGTGTTTACATGTCATCGCGAGACAGTATTTTTTGCATTTTGAATGCATTTTCAGCATGGGCACAAGAACGTTCAGCTGGAGAGACAACGTGGGGTGTCTTTCTGTACACAATAAAATTGTATAAAAAAATAGTAAAGTGGTTGCCGGTAGTGCAACAGTTCTTCCAGACTAATCGCTATGTCATCGGGAAATCGTATGTCAGGAAATCCTCGAAACACTCAATAACATATAGGAAGACGCCTCTGATGTAGAGGAAGATACAGAAGAGCAAAATGTAGGGGAAAAAAAACGAAGACGAATTCACTCTATACAAAATCAAAACGACTCTTATTCGGGCGAAATTTCCAATGAAACTAGCTGTGATGACCAAGGTCAGAAAGATTTTTGGACATTTATTGCACTGAATTCAACGAAAATAATTTTGGTTGATCGAACTTGCCCTCCTTTTTTATTTTGCCCTCCACTTGACGCATCATTAGACCATTACTCGTTTTTTAAAATTTTATTTGATGTTTTATTTTGACCAGTTCCATGGGTATTAGTTTCAGTGGGAGGAGGTTCAAGAGCAACCCTTCCGGATTTGAAAAAAAATACAATTTTCAAAATTTATGTCGAAATTGTTGATAATAAATGTTAAATTTTTTTCCCCATAGATTTTTTTCCCGTGGATGCCTGAGCATTTCTTCTCTGTCTGCCTCCCTTTCCTTTCTTTCTACATGATTTGCAAGTAAATATGATTTTCTTTAGATGATACTCTGAATGCTGCCGATGAAAACAACCACTTGGCGGTATGCACGATTAGGAAAGGAAGACGAGGTCGATCTCACGATGTCATAGACGACAACATGTCTATGTCCCCGATGATTCTGAAGACTTTCAACCTGGCAATTAACTTTTGGGGAAAGATGGTCAAACTGAGTGGACTGTTGAAGATATTTTTGCTCCTTTCACCGCTCGGCATCAAAAGCAGAACGTTTTGAAGGATTCGCCAGGTCCATCTTATCACGATAAATAAAAATACAATATTATAGCTGCGTTAGCGCGCTTGGAGACTCTTCTTCGATAAGCACGTGTTGAAACATATCCCCGAGTGCACAGTGTGCCTTTCTCTTGAAGAACTAGATACTTTTATCGTTCCTGCGTACCTCAGAGGAATACTTGGAGTAAAATTTACATCTGTTGGTGATCTATGGTCTAAAACGTAGTGGCCACCACGTTTTAGACCACGATTCTGTATATATTATATCAGTGTTTCCCAACGTTTTTGATGTCGTGGATCCCTTGTAGTAAATGTCAATGCACATCGGACTCTCCCCCCCCCTTAGCGTCAGAGGGTCAATTTAGACACCCTACCTCCATAAAATCTAATATATATCTATTGTGTTTTTTTTTAATTTCATATAAATTTATTTTTAATTCACACGTAAAAAATTGAATAAATTGCAATTTCAGAGCACTAAAGGTGTCATTCATGTAATGACAGTAAATGAAAATGATCCGGCGGACCCCTTACAAAGTACTCATGTGTTCCCCCCCCCCCGAGTGTCCGTGGACAAAAGGTTGGGAAACACCGTACTATATCATGATTTTTTTATTTGATTTTTTTATTTTGAGATTTTATGGATTTTTAACCGAGATTATTCTTTTGTTTGAAAGTTATTTGATAATTAGAATTGTAAAAATTCTAATTATCAATTTTCGTTTTAAGCGAAGTTTTTATCTTATCCAAGTTGTTTAAGAGATTCGCCCACTGATAGTAAAAAACGTTCCTTAAAACTTACGGCTTGAAATATTGAAATCCATGAATATTACATAACACAATTTTGAAAAATATAAACACATGATTTTTTTTAACGAGGTTGGGGCCCTAGGGCTCCCCGTTTCCCCCCCCCCCCCAAAACCTCCATATGACAATATTTCAAGACAGTCAACCCTAGTTCTTATGAGACTTGTTTTAATCCAAAATAAATCTATATTTACAAGTGTGCCATGTATTTTTGCAATGGCAGTCAAAAAAACCACTTCGGTAGGGGTGTTCGGAAATCATGGCAGTTCTAGTGTTAAAACCATTAAAAATGAAATACGCATATGTGTACCTCTGAAGTTAAGAGGCTAACACGTAAAAGATGAATATTCATTTCATTTTCATCATCTACAGTATAATTTTTTTTTAATTTCCATAAAGATTATTTGTCGATATAGCCCTCTTAAAAAACCTCTCAAAAACCATATTCACCCCCAATAACATTCGGCATTTAACTCACACCAACGACCACGATTGCAACCAATTGTTTTCCGCGCAGATGCTCTAACTAGAGATCTGATCACTCACGGCCAAAAGCTAATTATTCCGCTCACACACAAAATTATCCGTGACAGAGAAACTTCCAGGAAATGCAGCGTTTTGCATTACGCCAATGAAAATTCGATTTCGAGAGGGGGGGGGAAGGGTATTCAATAATCCATACTAAAACGCCATCACCACTAGTAGATCGTTGATCGCTCTTACGATAAGTGAACATTCGTGGGGATTGATAGGAGAAAGTCACAGAGCAAAACTGACTGCGAAAACACAATGGCACGAGTAATTATGTAACTCCACAGCATTCGGAATCATTCAGCCCTACCATCTCGAATTGAATTCCGTTCAAATATGCTTTCAAAACCGATACCATCGCATTGGTTTCGTTAAGTTTATGACCGCGTGGGTAATACGCAAAATTTCTAGTTTCGGTATTTGAAGAGATATTACAAACACTCGTATATATATATATATATATCTGGGTTATTAGATTATCCCTCGTTAACTCATGATTGAGAACTTGAAATGGTTTGTTACTCCATGATTCTCTCGATCTCGAAAACGAAATGATCTCATTATTGCGTAGTTTTGAGTATAATCGCTGCTTCACTCGTATTCCAGTTCCCTCTCATCGGCAAAATAATTACGAAAATCTGGGATAGTGTTTGTGCCTGATCTCAGTTCTCACAACCAAAAACCGTACGAAAATTATTATTAATTTTCTTAGTGTTGTAATCACGGTTCGAAATATTTTATAACTAGCTGTTCCCAAGTGTGTGTGTGTGTGTGTGTGTGTGTGTGTGTGTGTGCGCGTGCGTGCGTGCGTGTGTTCTCTATAAAAATCTACAATTTTAGATCGATCGTCACCAAATTTTGCATATATACCAAATGGGACCCGACTTGAACGATAGGCTATTTCAAAATTTCGTCAGAGCAGGGCAAATGCCCCAAATGGGCAAAAAAATGTCGGGCGACAATGGTTTTTGGGCCTCAACAATGACTTTCGGAATGTTTACTTTTGTTACCGTGGTTACCTAGCAATGCGTTTCAGGGACGTGTATATGCCTTTATAATGGTTTGCCACTTTTTCAATTCTCCCAGTAATGAGAGCTTTTTGAATAGACGTCCGAATCAGCATCACTTTGAGGGACAGGGAAAGGATGGTCCCCACAGAAATCAGTGTTAAAATTGCAGATTTTACTGCAGAAATGCAGAAATTTAGTGGGGTTTTCCGCCACATCAATAATTTTAAAAATTGTATAGAATTCTCGATTTTTGAAATATTGAGGTCGTTAGAGATACGAAGCCCAGAAAATTAAGTGTGAAGTAATTAGCCGGACTTACTTTTGAGTTGGATATCTTTGCAAAAAATAACATTGATTTCAACTGTTTATTTACATCTTCTCAAGCATGAAAATTAAGTTCTCCGTATTGTCTTTTGATATTCAACTGCATAAATTCACATAGTTTAGGATGTTTTAAAATTAATTATGAGCCCATAAAGTGCATCGAAGAAATTCTACAGCTTTAACTAAGCATTTTTGGAAGCTGAAACAGGCAGAGATGGATAACTGAAAGTTCAGGGGGCGAGGGGGATCGAAATATCTAGCGCCCCTTGAAAAAGGAAAAAAATATTTTCATTTCTATATTCCTTTAAATCTATATTTTTTTATTTCATGAGTCGCGCAGAAAGTCATCATCTTGGTTAACTTAGGCACGGTTTGCATATCCCTCAAAAAAAGTGGGAGATTCACGTAATCTAAAAAGCTTCATTAAGAAAACCCGGGCAGCGCCGGGTATTGTAGCTAGTTACAATATATAATTCGGACCAAATTTCATATTTATAGTTCATTTCTATACTTCAGTGATTTCGGCTCAGTGATGATTACTATATGTAGCCTTTGAACCCCCTCATGAATACTTTGGGGGGTCGAATTTCGGAAAACCCTTTCTTAGGTAGTTTTCACATCAAAAAATAAAACTAGTGATGAAATTTTATATTTATAGCTTCAGCGGTTTCGAGTCGGTGAGCATGAATCAGTCAGTCAGTCAGGGCATGTTATTTTACATGTAGATTGCGAATAACATCTGCCATATATCTGTTTTTATGCCAGTAATATCTTATAATATCAGAATATTTGTATTATCAATTTTCAATAAACTCCGATAAATATTCTTTGGAAATGAATTTAAATAAAAATTAAAAAAAACAAATCTTTTTTTTTCAGCTATTTTGCATATTTAAAAAATAATATAAAAATTTATAGGAAAAAGTTATAGGATATGAAATACAAAAATATTCTACAAAAATTTGGAAAATATTTTTTTGATCGTGTTCATTAATCTTCGTCATTCAAACGGAAAGAAAAAGAGGAAAAAAATGTCCTAAAAACCTTCATGTAAATGTAAATTTCGACGTAATTTATACGCAATTCATCAAATCAAGTAAAGTGAGCTGCCATTGATAAATTTCTTTTTCTTTTCAAAATAAATGGTTATATCCTTGAGATTGATCTAAATTTCTCTTTTGGGACGAAATTCCCAAGGTTTTGTATATCATCATGATCGTTAATCTTAATGATTACGGTTATTTTTTCAATCAGAATATTTATAATCGATAATTTTGTGAAAAATATTGATTTTAATCATTCGATAATGAAAAACATAGAAGCCCTTAATAACTTTCTTTTCTTAACGAACTTAATTTGAAGACAGTAATTCAAATACTGTATCTTTAGCATTTGTTTAACTATATGAATTACTTCTGAATCTTCAAATTGGTTGTAACGAAAACTTTTTGACTCTTTTTGAAACTAAACACGGAGCAGGTTTGCTCGACTAATTAATGTTTAACGGAATTTGTATACAAATTTCTTGATGGGACATGCAGGTATATGTTTGTATAGTAAAATGATGGGCCGGGCGTAAACTAACCATGTTTTAATAATAAAATACGAGAAATGCAGACCCTAAATACGGAAAATCGCTAATTTTAGCTGAAAAGTTCCTATAGGTTGGAAGAATTACCAATTATGGCTTTAATTGCTGCAAAGTTCTCAGTAAGCGAGAAATGGAAAGCTCTAGTAAATGGCAGTGAACCGAAATGCATTTTACAAGAAAAACGCTGAACATGAAAATTATAGATATATTTTAAGATGAATATTTTTGGTCATAATTACACACAAAAAAGATACAATTTTATAACGTAGGGATGGCATCCGAGTCATAATGTCATGGAGTAAGTGTGGCACCTCAACAGAGGAAAGCGTGACACCCTCCTGTGAAATTTTGATATTTTTCAAGAAATTATAGAATTTTGTCAACATACATGTGTAAACCTTCACTTGAAATTGATTTTCAATCCACTACCACAGGTTAACTCCATATAACATGCATAAAACGTGCAACATCTATGAGATCCCATGCTCAGCAAACGCACATATTCACATACAAATTATACGACTGAAACTCGGTGGATGATTGCAAGACTGATTCAAGAATTTGTATCTGAAAGTAGTTACAGCTCATCAAAATTCTCTTATGTCTGATGTAAAATGTATATAGTATATCACCTATTGAGTAAGTTGAAATTGTTATCACCTCAAATGTAACAATTCTGAAGCAACCTTTCCATATTTCTCCATTTTCGAATGCTTCAGCCATTAGATGTTGCACTTTTTCGTTGAGCTTTAATGCATTTTCTTCAGATTGCGTTCCTTTTTTTTTGTATTCATGCTTATCTTTTAACTGTATTGCTTTCAAAAAGTGTTTGTTTCTGGTAGTACTGCATATTTTGTAAAGTGTTTGGGAAGTTTTGTATTTAACATATTTTGTATTCAATGTTTGAAAGACCATTTAAAATTACAGGTATGCAGAAATTCTTGTGGAGAGAAAAGAACGGTATCTACTTAAACTCGCATTCTTTAAGTCCATAAAATGTTTCGACTTTATCAAACAACAAAAAATAGTTTGATATTTTAAAATTCGTTATTCTAAATTTCTTATAGATTCTCCAGTATTTGTTTTACTGTATTTGGCTTTAAAAAAAAAGTTTTCTGTTAAAATTATGACACATTTGTCCCAGATTGAATTAACAATTATTTGTCAGTTATTTAATGGAAAAAATGAAAAAAAAAATGTTTCGAAACTCTATTAGTCTACACACAGCATTGCCTCAAAGTCAAACTTTAATTTTCCGTATCACTCTCACCCTGGTTTACTCTATACATTAACTAGAAAACTGAGATTACATAAAATATTGATAAGAAATCCATTCAAGATTCTTCTTTTGTCTAAAATCTCGCGGTCGATGCATTTGTAGGTAATCGATACGATATTCCGATTCAGCCGGATGCTTTATTCAAGAATTTTAAAGGAAAAAAAAAATGGGAGATGATATTCCGATAAAGCGATTTCTCTTATACGATCCATATACCGTATAGAGAAATTTCCGTCTTTGAAATTAGAATTCAGCTCGCGTATTCACCTCAAAAGAGGAACCTTCCCTACCTTATTTTCCTTATCATTATTATTTTTTTCCGTTCCTTTAAGGAATAGTAAAGCCCATTCTATTATCATAAAATGCTATTTCTAGTGGTTTTTGGTAAAAAGAAAAAAAAATTATTCGGGACACGTAAACGTTAGGAAAACGGTATTCACGTTACGGACACCAAATGCTTATTCGTTGCTTGAACTTTTTAAAAAGATTATTCTGAAAAAAAAAAATTTATAAATTTTATATATATGAATGAAATTACTTTGTTTTTTTTTAGTTTCAGGAAAACATATGAGAGAAATATTTTATATTCGATAGATTTCATTAATGTATATATTTTACAATACATTGTCGTGTAGAGAAATTACCAAATATAGCGTGAAAAAATGCTCGAAATGGGAGAATTTGTAATCCCACGTTAATAGTGTTTTCCTGCTTATAACCTGTAAATTATAATTAAAAAGCATCTGGATTTCTTAACGCAGATAATCTCTAGATGATACCACTGCGTATTATCTAGAGATTCTTTTGGAAAATATTAGCCTTTATTTTCTGTGTTCTTCTCTTTTCAGTACATGTAAAAATTCAAGTACATGTAGAAAAATCGGCATTTTTGCTGCAAAAACGTGCTCTAACTAGAGTGAAAAATGTTAGTTCATAAAAGGTTTCGAATTTATCAAACAAAATAATTTGATATTTTAAAATTCGATATTCTGAATTTCGTGCAAAAAAATGCTTTTCTGTAGGTTATTTTCCCCCCAGCTAATAAATATTGTACTTGACAATATTTTTGTCAATAGACGGTAGCACATAAATTTTGAATATTTATGGGAAAACTTAAGAGGAAATTTTTTGTGGGAAATTTCGCTCGTCGAAATCACCATCACTGATCTCCGATGATTACGCAAGGAAATCTGCTATTGCTCCTTCAACAGCAAATTCTTGAAATCAATCATGTGACCTGTGTGTCTCAAGAGGCTTTGTGCTTATGCTTTAAAAACACAAATTGTTTTTATCAAATCAGAAATAATTGGGTTTTTTTTTCTGCATTAACCGCACTTTCGTAATCGAAACTAACATTAAAAATATAATAGTTCTGTCCACCCCGTTTTATAACTCCTCAAAATTTTTCTTCTCTGTGTATTTCAGTGCTTACCAATTAAAGGGTTAAGTGTATTCTTTGTATACTTTCGATGGCCAATAAGTATACATAGTTTTCGATTATTGATGTATTTAGGAATATAGGCTGTGCAGCAATCTGAATTTCTAATCATGATTTAGCATCAAGCGCGATCATGTATTATTTTTCTGAAAAAAAATTATATCTGAAGTGTCCTAAAAGTACACAATAATAGTCTGGCAAGCTTATGAGCACTGAGTATCTCGTATCTCGTCAACAAGTCACTGTCTCAATATGAGTATACCATATGTTTATCTTAGCCAAATAGCAAAGCACGACTCCACGATTGCGAGATATAATGATCATATCGATTCTTCCAGAGTCTAATGCAACGAGAATATAAAACGGAATTCTGATTCATCACTTTATACCAAAACGTGGTATTCAAAATGCCAGATGACACCGGAAAGATTTTCTACTGGGTTCAGTGTTAAAGGATAACTCTTTGCAAAATGTGGTTCTTTTACGGATCCGCATTAGTCAAGTTTTGTGTCGATATTAAAGCATCCAAAATTGCCTGCGCGATCCTTAAAATGTCACCATTTATGAATTCTGTTGTAACTGGATTTATGGTACTTGGTGGTTGTTTTGGTAGAGCAGTTCCAGCCGTACGATGTATAGGTTATTCATGATTAAAAGCCCTATTTCTCAAAGCTGCCTACAACCGAAATCAGTTATCCGAAAATTGGGAAATTTGTGGATGACTTAATGAAGGGATGGAAATTTCTTCCAATGAAAAAAAACGGTTCCAAATATCACCAACAGTGGGCGTATTACTTTTGTAACCCGTAGAACACATGCAATTTTTTTTTCGGTGGTGTCGCAGGGAATTTTTCTCTAATAGCGTACTGAATGAAATGAATAGCTTACCCCCCGGTGGTAGCGAATTCCAACACAATTGGCATGTTTAAAAGAAATACGATAAACATAAATATTAGGATGAATCATGAAGAGCTATCCATTCTTACATAAATCAACCATAAATATTTTTATGTTCATTGTATTATAGTTTATCATATATATATAATTTTTTGTTTTTTATATTTGCACTTTCAATTGCGTTGCTGTATTTTAGGAATATATGTCGTCCATATTTGTTATCGCCATCTTTTTCTCGGCCACCTCGTTAGGTATTTTGTCTGTTGTGGTCCTGTATTTGTATTTCTATTCAGTGCACAATGCGATCGGCATCGGAACGTTTTCTTAAATATGTACACTATTTTACATAGCTCAGGTTTCGCCGGCTATCGACGTTTTTCATTTCTCACATGCAATCCCTTCGCAAATTCCTCAATCGTATTATACTTCAAAACTTGTCAATTGACTGGAAAGTGGAAAATAATCAAAAAAATTACATAAGTTTAAAAAATCATAGTCAGACCGATTTTTTAAGTAACAAAACATGGTTTGCCATAACAACCCTTTTGTCGCAAATTCCAAAAAAATTATATAAACACAAGGGCCTATTGCAAAACTACGTTAAAGAGACTGAATAGAGTTCCGGGGAAGAAAAATAATACTTTGTCGATTTTTTTTTTCTTTAGTGGTCAAAATGGCAGCTACCATCGTTCTAGGTAGTTCGAAACTCCCGTCGTTCTCGTGTTAAAGGATGAAAGACGTGATTTTCTTAGCTTCAACAGACATTTTTTTTTCAACATGTCCGGAAATTCAGCAAAGTATCGGAAAAGGGATCACTCTCTTTCTCTCTCTCTCTCTCAGTTGCTTTTTTTATAGATTCGGTTTCGTTCTCTTCGTCAGAATATTCAATGTGAATTCATTATCTATACCTATTCACCAGCGTCCTCATCCGTAAGTAAACCACAATTGGTTTTTTTTTCCTTGTAATAGTTGAACAAGCGTATGAACCTCGTTTGGACATGGTGAAACATGTTACTAAGCCACATTGATGTTCCAAAATAAACGAACAATATCAATGGAGAGACATGAATCTCCAACACATCTTACCAGACTAGGATTTCAGCACTGAAGCATTTAAACATTCCATGTGGGGAGAGATTGCCACTCACGCACACTAACTTTCGTATTTCCTGATTAGAAGTATACCCATCTTCTCTTGGTAGGTGCTAATGAAGAACCAGTAAAACTCTAGCTAACCACGAAAAGCTAACAATGGAATAAAGAAAGAGATGAGCAACATTTAGCCGAAAATTCTGAGAAAATAGACATTTTAAAAATGAAATATCTGAATCAAACTTCGAATTATCGAAAATATAAGAAAACAAGATCGAATTAAACACAGGTAATTTTAAAATTAAATTGAATAATAACTTGACAACCTGAAAATCGAATTATCTAAAAATTTGAATTAACCAAGTTCACTTATTGTAATAGATGCCTATCGAAGTTGAAAAAGCGGAGAATTTTCGTTTCTTTCCAAAAAAATAAATCTATTGATATAATCCATAAAAAGTGTAAATTAACGCGACAAAAACCAAAATATAAATTCAGCGAGACATACGAAAATATATCACGTCCCAAAAACAAATAAAACACTTAAAAAAACTACTCTTATGCAACTCTTATTTGTCACAAGAAAAAAATACACATGCAACACATGTACCGTGATCTCTCACTATTTCCTCCTTGAATACTTCTCAGATAAGATTAACTAGTACAACATCATATTAACCAACTCAAATACCATAGGGACCAATTGTGACAACTTCAAGTTGACTTGAAGACTCATCAAGTCTAGGTATGTCTCACCTAGACTTGATGGAAGGGTTGCAAAATCCCCACAGGTCACAGAGTGTATGTTTATTTTTTTTCTTTAGTATTTTTGTCTTCATTGCATTTTTCTGTATTTTGAGGTTCACTGTGTTTTTTTTTTTGTCTGATTGTTGTTTGTGTGAAAATTTGAAATTAAATATACAATATATGTTATATATAGAAGAAAATTGTGGTGTCGAAAACATCTAGAAATACGAAGATAGAGAGAGAAGAGATAGCTAAAATAGCTATTTAAATGTACGATGCACTATTGTAACTTCAATTACCAGTTGCGTGCATATACATATATATATCTAAGAATAAACAATATAAACGAATCATTACACATTAAAATCACAAATTAAAATAAACGAAAACAATTTGAAATTTTATTTCATATAATTAAATAACAGTCCAAAAATAATAATTAAAAATGAAATTTATTTGATTTTGATTTCGAAAGACCGTATAAAAGAGCAATTAAAAAGTATTCAAATATTTAAAGTCAATAAAAGCTGTTATTCGATTAAAAATTATTTAACTTCCGATTAGATTTATTTCCAATTTATTAAAACATTTAATACCGGTACAGTATAATAAAAAAAATCTTATTTCAGTCGTATTTTAATTAAATACATATATATTAATGAATACTGTATATGTATGTTATAATTTAATATAATCAAATTGCTATGAAACTTTGATACTGTTGTGAAAACTCCGATTAGTTACAAAATATCACAGATTTGAAAGAAAAAAATATATATATACATATTCAAACACTAATAAAATTACTAATTAAATTAAAATAAAAATACTAATTAATTCCTGCGATTGAGCTGTTAGACTTACTCGGTTTAGCACATGTGTGATTTGAACATGAATTCATTAACTGTGTGTATATATATATATATATATATATCGCGATAGGCAACTAATATGCAGTGCAGTGAAAAAAACATTGTTAAAATATTTTTATATGAAAATAGAAAACAAATTAATTATGTGAACTGGAAAGAGAAAGCTAAAATATATGACCAATGAAAATTTCAAAAAGAAACTAATTGAAGACTTCGAAAATGAAAAATTCAAAAATGTGTGAAAAAAGTCATAGCCAATGTCTAGGGCTCTTATCGGGGGGGGGGGGGGGGGACGGACACCCTGACATTGGCTTAACACAGAATGTTTCTGAGAGCATTTTTGGCCTTCATAGCCTAAAGAGATAATCGATCCCCTGACGTTCTGCTGTACCATTGAATTAAAAAATCAAAATATAAAGCCAAACAAATGTTTTTCGTCAAGTTGAAAGGAAAGAGCAAAGTTGCAATCAATATAAAAATATATTAAATATATTAAATAGATGCAGAAGGTGCAAGTACATATCATGTGCTAGTCCTAGTTATTGGGGTAAAATTCAAAGTGAACAGTTATAGTTATTGGTGTCAGGAGGAAGTATGTCCAAGGAAGTATGTAAGGAGGAAACCTGTTGCACATTAAGATTTTTTGAGATTATTTAATGCAATTTTGAAAATCGTTGGCGTTATTGCAGATATGTTTGATGCGAGAAATTTGAGAAAATACAATACTTTTGAAAACCTTTTTGCTGATATTTGAATTGTGATTGGTTAGAAAATTGACTTTGAAACGAGTATTTTCTTTTGTCGTGGATATCAGTTAAGACTATATTGTTCGCTATGTTTATTTTTAAGTCCAGGAAATCAGCTTGATTATTGTTGTGATTGGCTTTTTTTATAAAATTTAATGTGTTAGAATAAACCAGCTGGCTGATTTCGTGAAAGTTGTTGTAGTTGAGGATTATTAAATCATGAATGTATCTGAAACCATTAATATTAAGAGAAATTAAATTTTTGTTTTCAAAGTGCAAGAAAATGTTTGCAAAAGAACTAGAAAAACAAGTCCCCATACGTTTGCTTATAAAAGCAAATACCATTAAATTAATTTAGTTCTCAAAAATATATACAAAATTTTGCAATATTCAACCATTCGTGTTTTTCCATTTTCATGCATTGTTCATAATTGTTGTAGAGAAATTCACAGATGTTAAGAATCTCATTATGTGGAATGCTAGTGAAAAGAGTTTCAAAATCAAAAGTCTGAATGGATTTAATTTTATCTATTTTGAGAATTTCCAAAACTTTGACGTTAGTATTGATGATAATGTCGGATTTGCTGTTTTCAATTACTACAGCAGAACGTCGGCGGATCGAGCACCTGTTTAGGCTATGAAGGCCAAGGAATGCTCTCAGAAACGTTATATGTTAAGCCAATGTCAGTGTGTCCCCCCCCCCCGCCGACACAATTAATTAAGTTAAATTCTTATTCCGTTACAAATATGAGTTCTCTTATGAATTCATATTGTTACGAACTATCGACGATAGATAGCGCGATTTCTTCTGATGGCTCTCAAAATGTCAAAATCAGTTGATACCGGTTTCGGTCTAGCGCATAGGCATGCGATTGGCGGAGAATTGGCGGGAACATTCTAGAAAGCCCCGCCTCTCCAGACAGTGGTCCAACTCCTCCGTACAGTAGCGCCGCCGACTAGGAAACTGTAAGAAAGAATTTTGTGGAATGTTGTATTTCTCGAAGTTTCTGTTGGGGTTATAAATAGTGCGGCGCTCACTAGATGGCAGGATAGACATGCTAGAGAGGCACAAGGAGATTCAGTCAGTCGTGTTTGAACGTTGAGAGAAAGTTGTTAGCTCTCTGATTACGTTGTAAATACGTGTAAAGTGCTGTTCTGTAAATAAATCTGTGTTTGTCCGTCGAACCGCTACTTGTTTTGCAAACTCGAAGTCTTGTGGAAAATTATCCGGAACAATTTGATGTCAGAAGTGGGATAATTCAAGACTTGCATGAAGACGAGAAGAATGGACATGGATGAAATGCGAGAACAGCTGAATCAGCTGATTTCTGTGATGGGCCAGATGAAATCAGGCATCAACAACGTCAACATGTCCATAGCTGCCGTCAAGGAAGATGTCACCGCCTCCATTGCAGCCGTGAATGACAGGATAGAGGCTACGACCGCTGCCATCAAGGAAGATGTCACCGCCTCCATTGCTGCCGTCAAAGACAATGTCACAAACTCCATTGCCGCTGTCACTGCCTCCATCACTGACGTAAAAGAGGATGTCACCGCCGTGAAGAAAGATATCACCACCGCCATCGCCGGTGTGAAGGGAGACATCGCTATCGTTGAAAACAGAGTGGACGGAATAGTCGACACCGTGGAAGAGCTCTCCCACGAAATGAATGCAGTTGACGAGAAGCTCTCAAAAATGATATTGGAGCTCGAGAAGAAAATTCAAGAGCCAGCTACGCTTTTCCCGGACGCTCACCAGGTCCTGCCAGCCATAGCTGACGTCAATTGGCCTAACATCAAGCCCTGTACGTATGACGGGAGGACATCGTGGTCAATCTTCAGGACCCAGTTCGAGATGATCGCCATGCGCTCGAGCTGAGGTTCAGCGAAAATTACCTCAAGGACTTCCACAGGCTGCAACTGAAGACCAGGCAGTAGAGAGCGGGAGAGACATTACAAGAACTGGCCATGGACATTGAAAGGCTCTCACAGTTGGCTTACCCGGACTGCCCGCCGGACATCAGGGACGGAATGACCCTACAAGCCTTCGTCGATTCCGTCAAGGACCCCGACATCCAGCAGGTGCTGCTTCTGGGCGAGTACAAGGACGTGAGAAGTGCTCTTGTCTACGCCATGAAGTACGAGGCAGCCCGTCAAGCTTCGAGGGGAGAGCGACGAGTGGTTCGAGGCTCTGTTGCGGTGGACGCCAGGACGGACATCATCAGAGAGCTGAAAGATCTCCTGAGGAGTGCCAAGAACGATCGTGGGACCCGAAGAGACAAGTCGTTGGGAACCTGGAAACGCCAGGGAAAAGGCCACCTGCGGAGCGTATACTCAGTCACAGCTACCGGTACGGAAGATGCGCCATGCCGAGTGTACCACGTCTCACAGCTGCCCGGAGGAGACCACGGACTCCACGTAAGAGGCGAGATTGATGGACTGCGGTGCAGGATGGTCATCGACACCGGAGCCAACGTGAGCATCGTCAGGACGGACCTGGCTCGGAAATTCCAACAACGACTTCTCTACGTACCACCATCGTTGACGCTGCAGACAGTCACGGGTGAGAAAATGACTGTGCGCGGAAAATTGGAAGTTTCACTGAAGTTCGCCGCGGTCACCTATCGACACACCGTCTTCGTGGCAGATATAAGGGATCCGTGCATCATCAGAGTGGACTTCTTGAGGAAACACGAATTTTCCTTGGACATGAGGAATGACCAGCTGCACACGCCGAAGGAACGTATTCACCTGCTCGGATGTGGTCGTAACGAAGTACCTCCAAGGAAAGTGATGGACATTACAGAAGCAGAAAAAGAGGGCATCGCCGGTGCAAAGAAGACCAATGGCAGGACCGGAACTGTTCTCTCACGAGGGTCAGATGGCATGAAGAAGACGATCCAGCTTCGTAGAGAAAAAATGCATGGAGATGCCGAAGCCCTGACGAGAGGACCGGGTCCACAGAACCGTCGTCGTTGTCCCACGGCAGAAGAGGAGTGCGGACCGCTGAGCCCTATAGTGAGACAGATAGCATCTCAACTGACGATCCTTGGAACGACGAGAACACCAGGAAGGCCCAGCTAGAAGATCCCGACATACGACCGATCATGGAGTCGAACGAATTCACCGGGAGTAAACCTACATGGCAAGACGTCGCCTCTTCCAGTCCAACGACCAAGAGATACTGGGAGCTATGGGAATCTCTCGAGAAGAGAGATGACGCGCTGTACCGCAGATAGGAGTCATAATTACCACAAATATCTCTTTCTCCATTATGGAATCAGCGATATCTCTCCTTCATTATGGAATCACCGATATCTCTTCTGCATTATGGAATCATACATATCTTTTGTTCATTATGGAATCACCGATATCTCATCTCCAATATGGAATCACCGATATCTCTCCTTCATTATGGAATCACCGATATCTCTCCTTCATTATGGAATCACCGATATCTCTTCTGCATTATGGAATCACCGATATCTTTTGTTCATTATGGAATCACCGATATCTCTCCTGCATTATGGAATCATCGATATGTCATCTTCATTATGGAACCATCGATATGTCATCTTCATTATGGAACCACCGATATCTCTTCTCCAGTATGGAATCACCGATATTTCTTCTGCATTATGGAATCAACGATATCTCTTCTCCATTATGGAATCACAATTGTCTCTCCTCCATTATGGAATCAGCGATATCTCTCTTTCATTATGGAATCACCGCTATCTCTTCTGCATTAAGGAATCACAGATATTTCTTCTCCATTATGGAATCACCGATATCTCTCCTTTATTATGGAATCACCGAGAACTCCTTTCCATTAAGGAATCACCGATAGTTCTTCTGCATTATGGAATCACCGATATCTCTTCTGCATTATGGAATCACCGATATCTCTTCTGCATTATGGAATCACCGATATCTCTTCTCCAGTACGGAATCATCGATATCTCTTCTGCATTATGGAATCATAATTATTTCTCCTTCATAATAGAATCACCGATATTTCTTCTCCATTATGGAATCACCGATATCTCTCCTTTATTATGGAATCACCGAGAACTCCTTTCCATTAAGGAATCGCCGATATCTCTTCTGCATTATGGAATCACCGATATCTCGTCTGCATTATGGAATCACCGATATCTCTTCTGCATTATGGAATCACCGATATCTCTTCTGCATTATGGAATCACCGATATCTCTTCTCCAGTACGGAATCATCGATATCTCTTCTGCATTATGGAATCATAATTATTTCTCCTTCATAATGGAATCACCGATATTTCTTCTCCATTATGGAATCACCGATATTTCTTCTCCATTATGGAATCACCGATATCTCTCCTTTATTATGGAATCACCGAGAACTCCTTTCCATTAAAGAATCACCGATATCTCTTCTGCATTATGGAATCACCGATATCTCTTCTCCAGTACGGAATCATCTCTTCTGCATTATGGAATCATCATTATTTCTCATTCATAATGGAATCACCGATATCTCTTTTCCATTAAGGAATCACCGATATCTCTTCTGCATTATGGAAACACCGATATCTCTTCTGCATTATGGAATCACAATTGTCTGTTTTCCATTATGGAATCATCGATATCTCGTCTGCATTAAGGAATCACCGATATCTCTTCTGCATTATGGAACCATGGATATCTCTTCTCCAGTATGAAATCACCGATATCTCTTCTACATTATGGAATCACCGATATTTCTTCTGCATTATGGAATCACAATTATATCTCCTCCACTATGGAATCATCAAAATCTCTCCTTTATTAAGCAATAACCGATAACTCCTCTCCATTATGGATTCACCGATATCTCTTCTCCAGTATGGAATCATCTATATACATTCTCCATTATGGAATCACCGATATCTCTTCTCCATTATGGAATCACCGATATCTCTACTCCATTATGGAATCACCTGCATCTCCTCTCCGTTATGGAATCACCGATATCTCTTCTGCATTATGGAATCACCGATATCTCGTCTGCATTATGGAATCACCGATAGTTCTTCTGCATTATGGAATCATAATTATTTCTCCTTCATAATGGAATCACCGATATCTCTTCTCCAGTACGGAATCATCGATATCTCTTCTGCATTATGGAATCATAATTATTTCTCCTTCATAATGGAATCACCGATATTTCTTCTCCATTATGGAATCACCGATATCTCTCCTTTATTATGGAATCACCGAGAACTCCTTCCCATTAAGGAATCACCGATATCTCTTCTGCATTATGGAATCACCGATATCTCGTCTGCATTATGGAATCACCGATAGCTCTTCTGCATTATGGAATCACCGATATCTCTTCTGCATTATGTAATCACCGATATCTCTTCTGCATTATGGAATCACCGATATCTCTTCTCCAGTACGGAATCATCGATATCTCTTCTGCATTATGGAATCATAATTATTTCTCTTTCATAATGGAATCACCGATATTTCTTCTCCATTATGGAATCACCGATATCTCCCCTTTATTATGGAATCACCGAGAACTCCTTTCCATTAAGGAATCACCGATATCTCTTCTGCATTATGGAATCACCGATATCTCTTCTGCATTATGGAATCACCGATATCTCTTCTCCAGTACGGAATCATCGATATCTCTTCTGCATTATGGAATCATCATTATTTCTCCTTCATAATGGAATCACCGATATCTCTTTTCCATTAAGGAATCACCGATATCTCTTCTGCATTATGGAAACACCGATATCTCTTCTGCATTATGGAATCACAATTGTCTGTTTTCCATTATGGAATCATCGATATCTCGTCTGCATTAAGGAATCACCGATATCTCTTCTGCATTATGGAACCATGGATATCTCTTCTCCAGTATGAAATCACCGATATCTCTTCTACATTATGGAATCACCGATATTTCTTCTGCATTATGGAATCACAATTATATCTCCTCCACTATGGAATCATCAAAATCTCTCCTTTATTAAGCAATAACCGATAACTCCTCTCCATTATGGATTCACCGATATCTCTTCTCCAGTATGGAATCATCTATATACATTCTCCATTATGGAATCACCGATATCTCTTCTCCATTATGGAATCACCGATATCTCTACTCCATTATGGAATCACCTGCATCTCCTCTCCGTTATGGAATCACCGATATCTCGTCTGCATTATGGAATCACCGATAGTTCTTCTGCATTATGGAATCACCGATATCTCTTCTGCATTATGGAATCACCGATATCTCTTCTCCAGTACGGAATCATCGATATCTCTTCTGCATTATGGAATCATAATTATTTCTCCTTCATAATGGAATCACCGATATTTCTTCTCCATTATGGAATCACCGATATCTCTCCTTTATTATGGAATCACCGAGAACTCCTTCCCATTAAGGAATCACCGATATATCTTCTGCATTATGGAATCACCGATATCTCGTCTGCATTATGGAATCACCGATAGCTCTTCTGCATTATGGAATCACCGATATCTCTTCTGCATTATGGAATCACCGATATCTCTTCTGCATTATGGAATCACCGATATCTCTTCTCCAGTACGGAATCATCGATATCTCTTCTGCATTAAGGAATCATAATTATTTCTCTTTCATAATGGAATCACCGATATTTCTTCTCCATTATGGAATCACCGATATCTCCCCTTTATTATGGAATCACCGAGAACTCCTTTCCATTAAGGAATCACCGATATCTCTTCTGCATTATGGAATCACCGATATCTCTTCTGCATTATGGAATCACCGATATCTCTTCTCCAGTACGGAATCATCGATATCTCTTCTGCATTATGGAATCATCATTATTTCTCCTTCATAATGGAATCACCGATATCTCTTTTCCATTAAGGAATCACCGATATCTCTTCTGCATTATGGAAACACCGATATCTCTTCTGCATTATGGAATCACAATTGTCTGTTTTCCACTATGGAATCATCGATATCTCGTCTGCATCAAGGAATCACCGATATCTCGTCTGCATTATGGAATCACCGATATCTCTTCTGCATTATGGAACCATGGATATCTCTTCTCCAGTATGAAATCACCGATATCTCTTCTACATTATGGAATCACCGATATTTCTTCTGCATTATGGAATCACAATTATATCTCCTCCACTATGGAATCATCAAAATCTCTCCTTTATTAAGCAATAACCGATAACTCCTCTCCATTATGGATTCACCGATATCTCTTCTCCAGTATGGAATCATCGATATACATTCTCCATTATGGAATCACCGATATCTCACCTCCATTATGGAATCACCGATATCTCTACTCAATTATGGAATCACCGGCACCTCCTCTCCGTTATGGAAACACCGATATTTCTTCTGCATTATGGAAGGACCGATATCCCTTCTCCATTATGGAATCACCGATATCTCTTCTCCGTTATGGAATCAACAATATCTCTTCTCCATTATGGAATCACCGATATCTCTTCTCCGTTATGGAATCACCGATATCTCTTCTCCATTATAGAATCACGATTATCTCTCCTCCATTATGGAATCTTCTACACCTCTCCTTCATTATAGAATAACCGATATCTATTCTGCATTACGGAATCGCCGATATCTTCTCTGCATTATGGAATCATAATTATCTCTCCTCTGCATTATGGAATCATAATTATCTCTCCTTCATTATGGAATCAACGATATCTCTTCTCCATTATGGAATCACAATTCTCTCTCCTCCATTATGGAATCACAATTCTCTCTCCTCCATTATGGAATCAGCAATATCTCTCTTTCATTATGAAATCACCGATATCTCTTGTTCTTTATGGAATCACCGCTATCACTTCTGCATTATGGAATCACGGATATTTCTTCTCCATTACGGTATCACCGATATCTCTTCTCCATTATGGAATCACAATTATCTCTCCTCCAATATGGAAACACAATTATCTCTCCTCCATTATGCAATCACAATTATCTCTCCTCCATTATGGAATCACAATTATCTCTCCTCCATTATGGAATCATCAAAATCTCTCCTTTATTATGGAATCACCGAGAACTCCTCTCCATTAAAGAATCACCGATATCTCTTCTGCATTATGGAACGACCGATATCCCTTCCCCATTATGGAATCACCGATATCACTTTTCCATTGTGGAATCACCGATATCTATTCTGCATTATGGAATCACGATATCTATTCTGCATTATGGAATCACGATATCTCTTCTGCATTATGGAATCACCGATATCTCTTCTCCAGTACGGAATCATCGATATCTCTGCTGCATTATGGAATCATAATTATTTCTCCTTCATAAAGGAATCACCGATATCTCTTTTCCATTATGGAATCACCGATATCTCTTCTGCATTATGGAATCACCGATATCTCTTCTACATTATGGAAGCACCGATATTTCTTCTGCATTATGGAATCACCGATAACTCTTCTCCATTTTGGAATCACCGGCATTTCTTCTCGATTATGGAATCACCGATATTTCTTCCGCTGTAGTGGTCGAGTGGTTATAGTGCCGGACTCGTGATGCGAGGATCCGGGTTCGAACCTCACAGTGGTGGTGGGCTGAAGTTGGTTTTCTGTGGTTCCCAACTTCAAGGCGCAAATGCGAGACGATCTCCCCGTTGAAAAGTCTCGCCACAGAGAGCAACAGTCCTACAACGGTAAATCATGCAACCATAACACTTCACTCATAGTTAGTAAAACTGGGGGCAGATGACAGCACTACACATAACAAGCATTACACAGAAACAAACTATACGTCAGGTTGCACTACACGTACACGCACATTCCCGCATTTACCGATTCGTTCGGGGGTTCCGCGGGGGGGGGTGCATGTGTGGTGTAAACAGTAGTAGGTAGGGGCTCGGGGATCCATGATGTTCTTGGGTCAGCCACCTCGTTGGGCAATTTGCCTGTTGTGGCGTTGTATTTGTATTTATTTGTATTTGTATTATGGAATCACCGATATCTCTTCTGCATTATGAAACCACCGATATCTCTCCTGCATTATGGAATCACCGATATCTCTTCTCCAGTACGGAATCATCGATATCTCTTCTGCATTATGGAATCATAATTATTTCTCTTTCATAATGGAATCACCGATATTTCTTCTCCATTATGGAATCACCGATATCTCTCCTTTATTATGGAATCACCGAGAACTCCTTTCCATTATGGAATCACCGATATCTCTTCTGCATTATGGAATCACCGATATCTCTTCTCCAGTACGGAATCATCGATATCTCTTCTGCATTATGGAATCATCATTATTTCTCCTTCATAATGGAATCACCGATATCTCTTTTCCATTAAGGAATCACCGATATCTCTTCTGCATTATGGAAACACCGATATCTCTTCTGCATTATGGAATCACAATTGTCTGTTTTCCACTATGGAATCATCGATATCTCGTCTGCATCAAGGAATCACCGATATCTCGTCTGCATTATGGAATCACCGATATCTCTTCTGCATTATGGAACCATGGATATCTCTTCTCCAGTATGAAATCACCGATATCTCTTCTACATTATGGAATCACCGATATTTCTTCTGCATTATGGAATCACAATTATATCTCCTCCACTATGGAATCATCAAAATCTCTCCTTTATTAAGCAATAACCGATAACTCCTCTCCATTATGGATTCACCGATATCTCTTCTCCAGTATGGAATCATCGATATACATTCTCCATTATGGAATCACCGATATCTCTTCTCCATTATGGAATCACCGATATCTCTACTCAATTATGGAATCACCGGCACCTCCTCTCCGTTATGGAAACACCGATATTTCTTCTGCATTATGGAAGGACCGATATCCCTTCTCCATTATGGAATCACCGATATCTCTTCTCCGTTATGGAATCAACAATATCTCTTCTCCATTATGGAATCACCGATATCTCTTCTCCGTTATGGAATCACCGATATCTCTTCTCCATTATAGAATCACGATTATCTCTCCTCCATTATGGAATCTTCTACACCTCTCCTTCATTATAGAATAACCGATATCTATTCTGCATTACGGAATCGCCGATATCTTCTCTGCATTATGGAATCATAATTATCTCTCCTCTGCATTATGGAATCATAATTATCTCTCCTTCATTATGGAATCAACGATATCTCTTCTCCATTATGGAATCACAATTCTCTCTCCTCCATTATGGAATCACAATTCTCTCTCCTCCATTATGGAATCAGCAATATCTCTCTTTCATTATGAAATCACCGATATCTCTTGTTCTTTATGGAATCACCGCTATCACTTCTGCATTATGGAATCACGGATATTTCTTCTCCATTACGGTATCACCGATATCTCTTCTCCATTATGGAATCACAATTATCTCTCCTCCAATATGGAAACACAATTATCTCTCCTCCATTATGCAATCACAATTATCTCTCCTCCATTATGGAATCACAATTATCTCTCCTCCATTATGGAATCATCAAAATCTCTCCTTTATTATGGAATCACCGAGAACTCCTCTCCATTAAAGAATCACCGATATCTCTTCTGCATTATGGAACGACCGATATCCCTTCCCCATTATGGAATCACCGATATCACTTTTCCATTGTGGAATCACCGATATCTATTCTGCATTATGGAATCACGATATCTATTCTGCATTATGGAATCACGATATCTCTTCTGCATTATGGAATCACCGATATCTCTTCTCCAGTACGGAATCATCGATATCTCTGCTGCATTATGGAATCATAATTATTTCTCCTTCATAAAGGAATCACCGATATCTCTTTTCCATTATGGAATCACCGATATCTCTTCTGCATTATGGAATCACCGATATCTCTTCTACATTATGGAAGCACCGATATTTCTTCTGCATTATGGAATCACCGATAACTCTTCTCCATTTTGGAATCACCGGCATTTCTTCTCGATTATGGAATCACCGATATTTCTTCCGCTGTAGTGGTCGAGTGGTTATAGTGCCGGACTCGTGATGCGAGGATCCGGGTTCGAACCTCACAGTGGTGGTGGGCTGAAGTTGGTTTTCTGTGGTTCCCAACTTCAAGGCGCAAATGCGAGACGATCTCCCCGTTAAAAAGTCTCGCCACAGAGAGCAACAGTCCTACAACGGTAAATCATGCAACCATAACACTTCACTCATAGTTAGTAAAACTGGGGGCAGATGACAGCACTACACATAACAAGCATTACACAGAAACAAACTATACGTCAGGTTGCACTACACGTACACGCACATTCCCGCATTTACCGATTCGTTCGGGGGTTCCGCGGGGGGGGGGGTGCATGTGTGGTGTAAACAGTAGTAGGTAGGGGCTCGGGGATCCATGATGTTCTTGGGTCAGCCACCTCGTTGGGCAATTTGCCTGTTGTGGCGTTGTATTTGTATTTATTTGTATTTGTATTATGGAATCACCGATATCTCTTCTGCATTATGAAACCACCGATATCTCTCCTGCATTATGGAATCACCGATATCTCTTCTCCAGTACGGAATCATCGATATCTCTTCTGCATTATGGAATCATAATTATTTCTCTTTCATAATGGAATCACCGATATTTCTTCTCCATTATGGAATCACCGATATCTCTCCTTTATTATGGAATCACCGAGAACTCCTTTCCATTAAGGAATCACCGATATCTCTTCTGCATTATGGAATCACCGATATCTCTTCTGCATTATGGAATCACCGATATCTCTTCTCCAGTACGGAATCATCGATATCTCTTCTGCATTATGGAATCATCATTATTTCTCCTTCATAATGGAATCACCGATATCTCTTTTCCATTAAGGAATCACCGATATCTCTTCTGCATTATGGAAACACCGATATCTCTTCTGCATTATGGAATCACAATTGTCTGTTTTCCACTATGGAATCATCGATATCTCGTCTGCATCAAGGAATCACCGATATCTCGTCTGCATTATGGAATCACCGATATCTCTTCTGCATTATGGAACCATGGATATCTCTTCTCCAGTATGAAATCACCGATATCTCTTCTACATTATGGAATCACCGATATTTCTTCTGCATTATGGAATCACAATTATATCTCCTCCACTATGGAATCATCAAAATCTCTCCTTTATTAAGCAATAACCGATAACTCCTCTCCATTATGGATTCACCGATATCTCTTCTCCAGTATGGAATCATCGATATACATTCTCCATTATGGAATCACCGATATCTCTTCTCCATTATGGAATCACCGATATCTCTACTCAATTATGGAATCACCGGCACCTCCTCTCCGTTATGGAAACACCGATATTTCTTCTGCATTATGGAAGGACCGATATCCCTTCTCCATTATGGAATCACCGATATCTCTTCTCCGTTATGGAATCAACAATATCTCTTCTCCATTATGGAATCACCGATATCTCTTCTCCGTTATGGAATCACCGATATCTCTTCTCCATTATAGAATCACGATTATCTCTCCTCCATTATGGAATCTTCTACACCTCTCCTTCATTATAGAATAACCGATATCTATTCTGCATTACGGAATCGCCGATATCTTCTCTGCATTATGGAATCATAATTATCTCTCCTCTGCATTATGGAATCATAATTATCTCTCCTTCATTATGGAATCAACGATATCTCTTCTCCATTATGGAATCACAATTCTCTCTCCTCCATTATGGAATCACAATTCTCTCTCCTCCATTATGGAATCAGCAATATCTCTCTTTCATTATGAAATCACCGATATCTCTTGTTCTTTATGGAATCACCGCTATCACTTCTGCATTATGGAATCACGGATATTTCTTCTCCATTACGGTATCACCGATATCTCTTCTCCATTATGGAATCACAATTATCTCTCCTCCAATATGGAAACACAATTATCTCTCCTCCATTATGCAATCACAATTATCTCTCCTCCATTATGGAATCACAATTATCTCTCCTCCATTATGGAATCATCAAAATCTCTCCTTTATTATGGAATCACCGAGAACTCCTCTCCATTAAAGAATCACCGATATCTCTTCTGCATTATGGAACGACCGATATCCCTTCCCCATTATGGAATCACCGATATCACTTTTCCATTGTGGAATCACCGATATCTATTCTGCATTATGGAATCACGATATCTATTCTGCATTATGGAATCACGATATCTCTTCTGCATTATGCAATCACCGATATCTCTTCTCCAGTACGGAATCATCGATATCTCTGCTGCATTATGGAATCATCGATATCTCTGCTGCATTATGGAATCATAATTATTTCTCCTTCATAAAGGAATCACCGATATCTCTTTTCCATTATGGAATCACCGATATCTCTTCTGCATTATGGAAACACCGATATCTCTTCTACATTATGGAAGCACCGATATTTCTTCTGCATTATGGAATCACCGATAACTCTTCTCCATTTTGGAATCACCGGCATTTCTTCTCGATTATGGAATCTCCGATATTTCTTCCGCTGTAGTGGTCGAGTGGTTATAGTGCCGGACTCGTGATGCGAGGATCCGGGTTCGAACCTCACAGTGGTGGTGGGCTGAAGTTGGTTTTCTGTGGTTCCCAACTTCAAGGCGCAAATGCGAGACGATCTCCCCGTTAAAAAGTCTCGCCACAGAGAGCAACAGTCCTACAACGGTAAATCATGCAACCATAACACTTCACTCATAGTTAGTAAAACTGGGGGCAGATGACAGCACTACACATAACAAGCATTACACAGAAACAAACTATACGTCAGGTTGCACTACACGTACACGCACATTCCCGCATTTACCGATTCGTTCGGGGGTTCCGCGGGGGGGGGGGTGCATGTGTGGTGTAAACAGTAGTAGGTAGGGGCTCGGGGATCCATGATGTTCTTGGGTCAGCCACCTCGTTGGGCAATTTGCCTGTTGTGGCGTTGTATTTGTATTTATTTGTATTTGTATTATGGAATCACCGATATCTCTTCTGCATTATGAAACCACCGATATCTCTCCTGCATTATGGAATCACCGATATCTCTTCTCCAGTACGGAATCATCGATATCTCTTCTGCATTATGGAATCATAATTATTTCTCTTTCATAATGGAATCACCGATATTTCTTCTCCATTATGGAATCACCGATATCTCTCCTTTATTATGGAATCACCGAGAACTCCTTTCCATTAAGGAATCACCGATATCTCTTCTGCATTATGGAATCACCGATATCTCTTCTGCATTATGGAATCACCGATATCTCTTCTCCAGTACGGAATCATCGATATCTCTTCTGCATTATGGAATCATCATTATTTCTCCTTCATAATGGAATCACCGATATCTCTTTTCCATTAAGGAATCACCGATATCTCTTCTGCATTATGGAAACACCGATATCTCTTCTGCATTATGGAATCACAATTGTCTGTTTTCCACTATGGAATCATCGATATCTCGTCTGCATCAAGGAATCACCGATATCTCGTCTGCATTATGGAATCACCGATATCTCTTCTGCATTATGGAACCATGGATATCTCTTCTCCAGTATGAAATCACCGATATCTCTTCTACATTATGGAATCACCGATATTTCTTCTGCATTATGGAATCACAATTATATCTCCTCCACTATGGAATCATCAAAATCTCTCCTTTATTAAGCAATAACCGATAACTCCTCTCCATTATGGATTCACCGATATCTCTTCTCCAGTATGGAATCATCGATATACATTCTCCATTATGGAATCACCGATATCTCTTCTCCATTATGGAATCACCGATATCTCTACTCAATTATGGAATCACCGGCACCTCCTCTCCGTTATGGAAACACCGATATTTCTTCTGCATTATGGAAGGACCGATATCCCTTCTCCATTATGGAATCACCGATATCTCTTCTCCGTTATGGAATCAACAATATCTCTTCTCCATTATGGAATCACCGATATCTCTTCTCCGTTATGGAATCACCGATATCTCTTCTCCATTATAGAATCACGATTATCTCTCCTCCATTATGGAATCTTCTACACCTCTCCTTCATTATAGAATAACCGATATCTATTCTGCATTACGGAATCGCCGATATCTTCTCTGCATTATGGAATCATAATTATCTCTCCTCTGCATTATGGAATCATAATTATCTCTCCTTCATTATGGAATCAACGATATCTCTTCTCCATTATGGAATCACAATTCTCTCTCCTCCATTATGGAATCACAATTCTCTCTCCTCCATTATGGAATCAGCAATATCTCTCTTTCATTATGAAATCACCGATATCTCTTGTTCTTTATGGAATCACCGCTATCACTTCTGCATTATGGAATCACGGATATTTCTTCTCCATTACGGTATCACCGATATCTCTTCTCCATTATGGAATCACAATTATCTCTCCTCCAATATGGAAACACAATTATCTCTCCTCCATTATGCAATCACAATTATCTCTCCTCCATTATGGAATCACAATTATCTCTCCTCCATTATGGAATCATCAAAATCTCTCCTTTATTATGGAATCACCGAGAACTCCTCTCCATTAAAGAATCACCGATATCTCTTCTGCATTATGGAACGACCGATATCCCTTCCCCATTATGGAATCACCGATATCACTTTTCCATTGTGGAATCACCGATATCTATTCTGCATTATGGAATCACGATATCTATTCTGCATTATGGAATCACGATATCTCTTCTGCATTATGCAATCACCGATATCTCTTCTCCAGTACGGAATCATCGATATCTCTGCTGCATTATGGAATCATCGATATCTCTGCTGCATTATGGAATCATAATTATTTCTCCTTCATAAAGGAATCACCGATATCTCTTTTCCATTATGGAATCACCGATATCTCTTCTGCATTATGGAATCACCGATATCTCTTCTACATTATGGAAGCACCGATATTTCTTCTGCATTATGGAATCACCGATAACTCTTCTCCATTTTGGAATCACCGGCATTTCTTCTCGATTATGGAATCTCCGATATTTCTTCCGCTGTAGTGGTCGAGTGGTTATAGTGCCGGACTCGTGATGCGAGGATCCGGGTTCGAACCTCACAGTGGTGGTGGGCTGAAGTTGGTTTTCTGTGGTTCCCAACTTCAAGGCGCAAATGCGAGACGATCTCCCCGTTAAAAAGTCTCGCCACAGAGAGCAACAGTCCTACAACGGTAAATCATGCAACCATAACACTTCACTCATAGTTAGTAAAACTGGGGGCAGATGACAGCACTACACATAACAAGCATTACACAGAAACAAACTATACGTCAGGTTGCACTACACGTACACGCACATTCCCGCATTTACCGATTCGTTCGGGGGTTCCGCGGGGGGGGGTGCATGTGTGGTGTAAACAGTAGTAGGTAGGGGCTCGGGGATCCATGATGTTCTTGGGTCAGCCACCTCGTTGGGCAATTTGCCTGTTGTGGCGTTGTATTTGTATTTATTTGTATTTGTATTATGGAATCACCGATATCTCTTCTGCATTATGAAACCACCGATATCTCTCCTGCATTATGGAATCACCGATATCTCTTCTCCAGTATGGAATCATGATTATCTCTCCTCCATTATGGAATCTTCTACACCTCTCCTTCATTATGGAATAATCGATATCTCTTCTGCATTACGGAATCACCGATATCTCCTCTGCATTATGGAATCATTTATATCTCTTCTACATTATGGAATCACAGTGATCTCTCCTTTTTTATGGAATCACCGATATCTCTCCTTTTTTATGTAATCACCGATATCTCTTCTGCATTATGGAATCATCCATATCTCTTCTGCATTGCGGAATCATCGACATCTGTGCTTCATTATGGAATGACCGATAACTCTTCTCCATTATGGAATCACCGATATCCCTCCTCTATTATGGAATCACCAATATCTCTTCTCCATCACGGAATCACGATTATCTCTTCTCCATTATGGAATCTTCTACACCTCTACTTCATTATGGAATCACCGAAATCTCTCCTGCATTTTGGAATCACCGATATCTCTTCTACATTATGGAATCATCTATATCTCTCCTGCATTTTGGAATCATCGATATGTCTTCTTCATTAGGGAATCACAATTATTTCTCCTCAATTATGGAATCATCAAAATCTCTCCTTTATTATGGAATCACCAATAACTCCTCTCCATTATGGAACCATCGATATCTCTCCTACATTATGGAATCACCGATATCTCTTCACCAGTATGGAATCATCGATATCTCTTCTGCATTATGGAACCATAATTATTTATCCTTCATTATGGAATCACCGATATCTCTTCTCCATAAAGGAATCAGCGATATCTCTTCTGCATTATGGAACGACCGATATCCCTTCCCCATTATGGAATCATCGATGTGTCTTCTTCTTTAGGGAATAACCGATATCTCTTCTGCATTATGGAATCAACTATATCTCTCGTACATTATGAAAGCAGCGATATCTCTTGTTCTTTATGGAATCACCGATATCTCTTCTCCATTATGGATTCGCCGATATCTCTTCTCCAGTATGGAATCACCGATATCTCTTCTGCATTATGGAATCATAATCACTTCTCCTTCATTATGGAATCACCGATATCTCTTCTCCATTATGGAATCACCAATATCTCTTCTCCATTATGGAACGACCGATATCTCTTCTCTATTATGGAATCACCGATATCTCTTCTCCATTCAGTAATCAACTATATCTCTCTTCCATTATGGAATCAGCGATATCTTACCTTCATTATGAAATCACCGATATCTGTTGTTCTTTAGGGAATCACCGATACCTCTTCTGCAGTATGCAATCATAAAAGTCTCTTCTTCGTTATGGAATGACTGATACCTCCTTTCCGTTACGGATTCACCGATTTCTGTTCTCCAGTATGGAATCATCGATATCTCTTCTGCATTATGGAATATACCAATATCTCTTCTCCAGTATGGAATCACCGATACCTCTTCTCCCGTATGGAATCATCGATATCTCTTCTGCATTATGGAATCATAATCACTTCTCCTTCATTATGGAATCACCGATATCTCTTCTCCATTACGGAATCACCGATATCTCTTCTCCATTAAGGAACGACCGATATCCTTTCTCAAATATGGAATCATCGATGTGTCTTCTTTTTATGGAATCACTGATATCTCTTTTGCATTATGGAATCACCGATATCTGTTGTTCTTTAGGGAATCACCGATATCTCTTCTGCATTATGCAATCATAAAAAACTCTTCTTCGTTACGGAATGACTCATAACTCCTTTCCATTACGGATTCACCGATATCTGTTCTCCAGTATGGAATCATCGATATCTCTTCTGCATTATGGAATAACCGATATGTCTTCTCCATTACGGATTCACCGATATCTCTTCTCCATTATGGAATCACCGATATCTCTTCTCCATTATGGAATCACCGATATCTCTTCTCCATTATAGAATCATCCATATCTCTTCTGCCTTGCAGAAGCATCGATACCTCTGCTTCATTATGGAATCACCGATATCTCTTCTGCTTTATGGAATCACCGAAATATCTTCTCCATTATGGAACCACCGATATCTCTCCCTCATTACCGATATCTCTTGTTGATTATGGAATCACCGATATCCCTTCTCAAGTATGGAATCATCGATAACTCCTCTGCATTATGGAATCATAATTATCTCTCCTTCATTATTAAATCACCGATATCTCTTCTGCGTTATGAAATCGCCGATATCTGTTCTCCAATATGGAATCACAGTTATCTCTCCTCACTTATGAAATCAACGATATCTCTTCTCCATTATGGAATCATGATTATCTCTCCTCCATTATGGAATCTTCGACACCTCTCCTTCATCATGGAATCATCGATATCTCTCCTTTTTTATGGAATCATCTATTTCTCTTCGGCATTGCTTAATCTTCTACATCTCTCCTTCATTGTGGAATCACCGATATCTCTTTTGCATCATGGAATCACCGATATTTCTCAAGCGTTATGGAATCATAATTTTCTCTCCTTCATTATGGAATCACCAATATCTCTCCTCCGTTCTGGAATCATCCATATCTCTTCTACGTTGTGTCTCTTCTTCGTTATGGAATGACCGATAACTCCTTTCCATTATGGATTCACCGATATCTCTTCTGCATTATGGAATCACCGATATCTCTTCTCCATTATAGAATCATCCATATCTCTTCTGCCTTGCAGAAGCATCGATACCTCTGCTTCATTATGGAATCGCCGATATCTCTTCTGCATTATCGAATCACCGAAATCTCCTCTGCATTATGGAATATACCGATATCTCTTCTCCAGTATAGAATCACAATTATCTCTCCTCACTTATGGAATCATCGATATCTCTTGCTCAATATATAATCAACGATATCTCCTCTCCCTTATGGAATCACGAATATCTCTCCTTTATTATGGAATCTTCTACACCTCACCTTCATTATGGAATCACCGATATCTCCTCTGTATTATGGAATCACCGATATCTCTTCTGCATTATGGAATAACCGATTTCTCCTCCGCATTATGGAATCATAATTATCTCTTCTTCATTATGGAATCATTGATATCTCCTCTCCATTATGGAATCACCCATATATCTTCTACATTATGGAATCACAATTATCTCTCCTCACTTATGGAAACAACGATATCTCTTCTCCATTATGGAATCTTCGACACCTCCTCTTCATTATGGAATCACCGATATCTCTTTTGCATCATTGAATCACCGATATTTCTCAAGCATTATGGAATCATAATTTTCTCTCCTTCATTATGGAATCACCGATATTCCTCCTCCGTTCTGGAATCATCCATATCACTTCTACGTTGTGTCTCTTCTTCGTTATGGAATGACCGATAACTCCTTTCCATTATGGATTCACCGATATCTATTCTGCATTATGGAATCACCGATATCTCTTCACCATTATAGAATCATCCATATCTCTTTTGCCTTGCAGAAGCATCGATACCTCTGCTTCATTATGGAATCACCGATATCTCTTCTGCATTATGGAATCACCGAAATCTCCTCTGCATTATGGAATATACCGATATCTCTTCTCCAGTATAGAATCACAATTATCTCTTCTCCATTATGGAATCCTCGATATATCTCCTTCATTATGGAATCACCGAAATATCTTCTCCATTATGGAATCACAATTATCTCTCCTCACGGAATCACAATTATATCTCCTCACTTATGGAATCAACGATATCTCTCCTTCATTATGGAATCACCGATATCTCTTCTGCATTGCGGAATCTTCTACATCTCTCCTTCATTGTGGAATCACCGATATCTCTTTTGCATCATTGAATCACCGATATTTCTCAAGCATTATGGAATCATAATTTTCTCTCCTTCATTATGGAATCACCGATATTTCTCCTCCGTTCTGGAATCATCCATATCTCTTCTACGTTGTGTCTCTTCTTCGTTATGGAATGACCGATAACTCCTTTCCATTATGGATTCACCGATATCTCTTCTGCATTATGGAATCACCGATATCTCTTCTCCATTATAGAATCATCCATATCTCTTCTGCCTTGCAGAAGCATCGATACCTCTGCTTCATTATGGAATCACCGAAATCTCCTCTGCATTATGGAATATACCGATATCTCTTGTCCATTATGGAATCAGATATATCTCTCCTCCATTATGGAATCACCGATATCTCTTCTCCATAAAGGAATCAGCGATATCTCTTCTGCATTATGGAACGACCGATATCCCTTCCCCATTATGGAATCATCGATGTGTCTTCTTCTTTAGTGAATAACCGATATCTCTTCTGCATTATGGAATCAACTATATCTCTCGTACATTATGAAAGCAGCGATATCTCTTGTTCTTTATGGAATCACCGATATCTCTTCTCCATTATGGATTCGCCGATATCTCTTCTCCAGTATGGAATCACCGATATCTCTTCTGCATTATGGAATCATAATCACTTCTCCTTCATTATGGAATCACCGATATCTCTTCTCCATTATGGAATCACCAATATCTCTTCTCCATTATGGAACGACCGATATCTCTTCTCTATTATGGAATCACCGATATCTCTTCTCCATTCACTAATCAACTATATCTCTCTTCCATTATGGAATCAGCGATATCTTACCTTCATTATGAAATCACCGATATCTGTTGTTCTTTAGGGAATCACCGATACCTCTTCTGCAGTATGCAATCATAAAAGTCTCTTCTTCGTTATGGAATGACTGATACCTCCTTTCCGTTACGGATTCACCGATTTCTGTTCTCCAGTATGGAATCATCGATATCTCTTCTGCATTATGGAATATACCAATATCTCTTCTCCAGTATGGAATCACCGATACCTCTTCTCCCGTATGGAATCATCGATATCTCTTCTGCATTATGGAATCATAATCACTTCTCCTTCATTATGGAATCACCGATATCTCTTCTCCATTACGGAATCACCGATATCTCTTCTCCATTAAGGAACGACCGATATCCTTTCTCAAATATGGAATCATCGATGTGTCTTCTTTTTATGGAATCACTGATATCTCTTTTGCATTATGGAATCACCGATATCTGTTGTTCTTTAGGGAATCACCGATATCTCTTCTGCATTATGCAATCATAAAAAACTCTTCTTCGTTACGGAATGACTCATAACTCCTTTCCATTACGGATTCACCGATATCTGTTCTCCAGTATGGAATCATCGATATCTCTTCTGCATTATGGAATAACCGATATGTCTTCTCCATTACGGATTCACCGATATCTCTTCTCCATTATGGAATCACCGATATCTCTTCTCCATTATGGAATCACCGATATCTCTTCTCCATTATAGAATCATCCATATCTCTTCTGCCTTGCAGAAGCATCGATACCTCTGCTTCATTATGGAATCACCGATATCTCTTCTGCTTTATGGAATCACCGAAATATCTTCTCCATTATGGAACCACCGATATCTCTCCCTCATTACCGATATCTCTTGTTGATTATGGAATCACCGATATCCCTTCTCAAGTATGGAATCATCGATAACTCCTCTGCATTATGGAATCATAATTATCTCTCCTTCATTATTAAATCACCGATATCTCTTCTGCGTTATGAAATCGCCGATATCTGTTCTCCAATATGGAATCACAGTTATCTCTCCTCACTTATGAAATCAACGATATCTCTTCTCCATTATGGAATCATGATTATCTCTCCTCCATTATGGAATCTTCGACACCTCTCCTTCATCATGGAATCATCGATATCTCTCCTTTTTTATGGAATCATCTATTTCTCTTCGGCATTGCTTAATCTTCTACATCTCTCCTTCATTGTGGAATCACCGATATCTCTTTTGCATCATGGAATCACCGATATTTCTCAAGCGTTATGGAATCATAATTTTCTCTCCTTCATTATGGAATCACCAATATCTCTCCTCCGTTCTGGAATCATCCATATCTCTTCTACGTTGTGTCTCTTCTTCGTTATGGAATGACCGATAACTCCTTTCCATTATGGATTCACCGATATCTCTTCTGCATTATGGAATCACCGATATCTCTTCTCCATTATAGAATCATCCATATCTCTTCTGCCTTGCAGAAGCATCGATACCTCTGCTTCATTATGGAATCGCCGATATCTCTTCTGCATTATCGAATCACCGAAATCTCCTCTGCATTATGGAATATACCGATATCTCTTCTCCAGTATAGAATCACAATTATCTCTCCTCACTTATGGAATCATCGATATCTCTTGCTCAATATATAATCAACGATATCTCCTCTCCCTTATGGAATCACGAATATCTCTCCTTTATTATGGAATCTTCTACACCTCACCTTCATTATGGAATCACCGATATCTCCTCTGTATTATGGAATCACCGATATCTCTTCTGCATTATGGAATAACCGATTTCTCCTCCGCATTATGGAATCATAATTATCTCTTCTTCATTATGGAATCATTGATATCTCCTCTCCATTATGGAATCACCCATATATCTTCTACATTATGGAATCACAATTATCTCTCCTCACTTATGGAAACAACGATATCTCTTCTCCATTATGGAATCTTCGACACCTCCTCTTCATTATGGAATCACCGATATCTCTTTTGCATCATTGAATCACCGATATTTCTCAAGCATTATGGAATCATAATTTTCTCTCCTTCATTATGGAATCACCGATATTCCTCCTCCGTTCTGGAATCATCCATATCACTTCTACGTTGTGTCTCTTCTTCGTTATGGAATGACCGATAACTCCTTTCCATTATGGATTCACCGATATCTATTCTGCATTATGGAATCACCGATATCTCTTCACCATTATAGAATCATCCATATCTCTTTTGCCTTGCAGAAGCATCGATACCTCTGCTTCATTATGGAATCACCGATATCTCTTCTGCATTATGGAATCACCGAAATCTCCTCTGCATTATGGAATATACCGATATCTCTTCTCCAGTATAGAATCACAATTATCTCTTCTCCATTATGGAATCCTCGATATATCTCCTTCATTATGGAATCACCGAAATATCTTCTCCATTATGGAATCACAATTATCTCTCCTCACGGAATCACAATTATATCTCCTCACTTATGGAATCAACGATATCTCTCCTTCATTATGGAATCACCGATATCTCTTCTGCATTGCGGAATCTTCTACATCTCTCCTTCATTGTGGAATCACCGATATCTCTTTTGCATCATTGAATCACCGATATTTCTCAAGCATTATGGAATCATAATTTTCTCTCCTTCATTATGGAATCACCGATATTTCTCCTCCGTTCTGGAATCATCCATATCTCTTCTACGTTGTGTCTCTTCTTCGTTATGGAATGACCGATAACTCCTTTCCATTATGGATTCACCGATATCTCTTCTGCATTATGGAATCACCGATATCTCTTCTCCATTATAGAATCATCCATATCTCTTCTGCCTTGCAGAAGCATCGATACCTCTGCTTCATTATGGAATCACCGAAATCTCCTCTGCATTATGGAATATACCGATATCTCTTGTCCATTATGGAATCAGATATATCTCTCCTCCATTATGGAATCACCGATATCTCTTCTCCATTATGGAATCATCGGTATCTCTTCTTCATTATGGAAACACCGATATCTTTTCTGCATTATGGAATATCACCGATATCTCATCTGTATGATGGAACCATAATTATCTCTCCTCCATTATGGAACCAGCGATATGTCTCCTTGATTATGGAATCATCGATATCTCTTTTTCTTTATGGAATCACTGATATCTCTACTGCATTATGGAATCACCGATATCTCATCTCCATTATGGAATCACCCATATCTCTTCTGCATTATGGAATCATCGATATGTCTTATTCATTATGGAATCACCAATATCACTTCTCCAGTATGGAATCACCGATATCTCTTCTGCATTATCGAATCACTGATATCTCTTCACTATTATGGAATCACCGATATCTCTTCCCCATTATGGAATCACCGATATCTCTTCTCCATTATAGAATCATCCATATCTCTTCTGCCTTGCAGAAGCATCGATACCTCTGCTTCATTATGGAATCACCGATATCTCTTCTGCTTTATGGAATCACCGAAATATCTTCTCCATTATGGAACCACCGATATCTCTCCCTCATTACCGATATCTCTTGTTGATTATGGAATCACCGATATCCCTTCTCAAGTATGGAATCATCGATAACTCCTCTGCATTATGGAATCATAATTATCTCTCCTTCATTATTAAATCACCGATATCTCTTCTGCGTTATGAAATCGCCGATATCTGTTCTCCAATATGGAATCACAGTTATCTCTCCTCACTTATGGAATCAACGATATCTCTTCTCCATTATGGAATCATGATTATCTCTCCTCCATTATGGAATCTTCGACACCTCTCCTTCATCATGGAATCATCGATATCTCTCCTTTTTTATGGAATCATCTATTTCTCTTCGGCATTGCGGAATCTTCTACATCTCTCCTTCATTGTGGAATCACCGATATCTCTTTTGCATCATGGAATCACCGATATTTCTCAAGCATTATGGAATCATAATTTTCTCTCCTTCATTATGGAATCACCAATATCTCTCCTCCGTTCTGGAATCATCCATATCTCTTCTACGTTGTGTCTCTTCTTCGTTATGGAATGACCGATAACTCCTTTCCATTATGGATTCACCGATATCTCTTCTGCATTATGGAATCACCGATATCTCTTCTCCATTATAGAATCATCCATATCTCTTCTGCCTTGCAGAAGCATCGATACCTCTGCTTCATTATGGAATCGCCGATATCTCTTCTGCATTATCGAATCACCGAAATCTCCTCTGCATTATGGAATATACCGATATCTCTTCTCCAGTATAGAATCACAATTATCTCTCCTCACTTATGGAATCAACGATATCTCTTGCTCAATATATAATCAACGATATCTCCTCTCCCTTATGGAATCACGAATATCTCTCCTTTATTATGGAATCTTCTACACCTCACCTTCATTATGGAATCACCGATATCTCCTCTGTATTATGGAATCACCGATATCTCTTCTGCATTATGGAATAACCGATTTCTCCTCCGCATTATGGAATCATAATTATCTCTTCTTCATTATGGAATCATTGATATCTCCTCTCCATTATGGAATCACCCATATATCTTCTACATTATGGAATCACAATTATCTCTCCTTTTTTATTGAATCACCGATATCTCTTCTGAATTGCGGAATCATCGATATCTCTGCTTCATTATGGAATCACCGATATCTCTTCTCAATTATAGAATTACTGATATCACTCCTCTATTATGGAATCACCAATATCTCTTCTCCATTGTGGAATCACGATTATCTCTCTTCCATTATGGAATCTTCTACACCTCTCCTTCATTATGGAATCACCGATATCTGTCCTCCATTATGGAATCATCAAAATCTCTTCTGCATTATGGAAGGACCGATATTCCTTCTCCATTATGGAATCACCGATAACTCTTCTACATTATGGAATCATCGATATCTCTCCTGCATTTTGGAATCATCGATATGTCTTCTTCATTATGGAATCACAATTATTTCTCCTCAATTATGGAATCATCAAAATCTCTCCTTTATTATGGAATCACCAATAACTCCTCTCCATTATGGAATCACCGATATCCCTTCCCCATTATGGAACGACCGATATCTCTTCTCCATTCAGTAATCAACTATATGTCTCTTCCATTATGGAATCAGCGATATCTTACCTTCATTATGAAATCACCGATATCTGTTGTTCTTTAGGGAATCACCGATACCTCTTCTGCATTATGCAATCATAAAAGTCTCTTCTTCGTTATGGAATGACTGATAACTCCTTTCCATTACGGATTCACCGATATCTGTTCTCCTGTATGGAATCATCGATATCTCTTCTGCATTATGGAATATACCGATATCTCTTCTCCAGTATGGAATCACCGATACCTCTTCTAGAGTATGGAATCATCGATATCTCTTCTGCATTATGGAATCATAATCACTTCTCCTTCATTATGGAATCACCGATACCTCTTCTCCATTACGGAATCACCGATATCTCTTCTCCATTAAGGTACGACCGATATCCTTTCTCAAATGTGGAATCATCGATGTGTCTTCTTTTTATGGAATCACCGATATCTGTTGTTCTTTAGGGAATCACCGATATCTCTTCTGCATTATGCAATCATAAAAGTCTCTTCTTCGTTACGGAATGACTCATAACTCCTTTCCTTTACGGATTCACCGATATCTGTTCTCCAGTATGGAATCATCGATATCTCTTCTGCACTATGGAATGACCGATATGTCTTCTCCATTACGGATTCACCGATATCTCTTCTCCATTATGAAATCACCGATATCTCTTCTGCATAATGGAATAACCGATATCTCTTCTGCATTATGGAATCACCGAAATCTCTTCTCCATTATGGAACCACCGATATCTCTCCCTCATTATGGAATTACCGATATCTCTTGTTCATTATGGAATCACCGATATCCCTTCTCAAGTATGGAATCATCGATAACTTCTCTGCATTATGGAATCATAATTATCTCTCCTTCATTATTGAATCACCGATATCTTTTCTGCGTTATGAAATCACCGATATCTGTTCTCCAATATGGAATCACAGTTATCTCTCCTCACTTATGGAAACAACGATATCTCTTCTCCATTATGGAATCTTCGACATCTCCTCTTCATTATGGAATCACCGATATGTCTTTTGCATCATTGAATCACCGATATTTATGGAATCATAATTTTCTCTCCTTCATTATGGAATCACCGATATTCCTCCTCCGTTCTGGAATCATCCATATCTCTTCTACGTTGTGTCTCTTCTTCGTTATGGAATGACCGATAACTCCTTTCCATTATGGATTCACCGATATCTCTTCTGCATTATGGAATCACCGATATCTCTTCTCCATTATAGAATCATCCATATCTCTTCTGCCTTGCAGAAGCATCGATACCTCTGCTTCATTATGGAATCACCGAAATCTCCTCTGCATTATGGAATATACCGATATCTCTTGTCCATTATGGAATCAGATATATCTCTCCTCCATTATGGAATCACCGATATCTCTTCTCCATTATGGAATCATCGGTATCTCTTCTTCATTATGGAAACACCGATATCTTTTCTGCATTATGGAATATCACCGATATCTCATCTGTATGATGGAACCATAATTATCTCTCCTCCATTATGGAACCAGCGATATGTCTCCTTGATTATGGAATCATCGATATCTCTTTTTCTTTATGGAATCACTGATATCTCTACTGCATTATGGAATCACCGATATCTCATCTCCATTATGGAATCACCCATATCTCTTCTGCATTATGGAATCATCGATATGTCTTATTCATTATGGAATCACCGATATCACTTCTCCAGTATGGAATCACCGATATCTCTTCTGCATTATCGAATCACTGATATCTCTTCACTATTATGGAATCACCGATATCTCTTCTGTATTATGGAATACCCGATATGTCTTCTGCATTATGTAATCATCCATATCTCTTCTACATTATGGAATCATCGATTTGTCTCCTTCATTATGGAATCACCGATATCTCTTCTCCAATATGGAATCACCGATATCTCTTGTGAATTATTGAATCATCGATATGTCTTCTTCATTATGGAACCACAGATATTTCTTATCCAGTATGGAATCACCGATATCTCTTCTGCATTATGGAATCATCGATATCTCTTCTGCATTATGGAATCATCGATATCTCTTCTGCATTATGGAATCATCGATATATCTTCTTCATTATGGAATCATCGACATCACTTCTGCATTATGGAATCAAATATATCTCTCCCCCATTATGGAATCATCGATATCTCTTTTTCTTTATGGAATCACTGATATCTCTTCTGCATTATTTAATCACCGATATCTCATCTGAATTATGGAACCATAATTATCTATCCTTCATTATGGAATCACCGATATCTCATCTCCATTATGGAATCACCCGTATCTCTTCTGCATTATGGAATCATCGATATGTCTTATTCATCATGGAATCACCGATATCTCTTCTGCATTATCGAATCACGGATATCTCACCTTCATTATGGAATCATCAAAATCTCTCCTTTATTAATGAATCACCATTTACTCCTCTCCATTATGGAATCACCGATATCTCTTCTGCATTATGGAATCATAATTATTTCTCCTTCATTATGGAATCACCGATATCTCTTCTCTTTCATTATGGAATCACCGATATCTCTTCTCCATTATGGAATCACAATTGTCTATTCTACATTATGGAATCATCGATATCTCTTCTGCATTATGAAATCACTGATATCTCTTCTGCATTATGGAATCATAATTATCTCTCCTTCATTATGGAATCACTGATATCTCCTCTCCATTATGCAATCATCCATATCTCTTCTACATTATGGAATCATCGATATCTCTCCTTCGTTATAGAATTACCAATATCTCTTCTGCATTATGGAATCATAATTATCTCTTCTCCATTATGGAATCACAATTGTCTCTCCTCCATTATGGAATCACCGATATCTCTTTTTCTTTATGTAATCAACGATATCTCTTATGCATTAAGGAATCACGGATATCTCTTATGCATTATGGAATCACGGATATCTCTTATGCATTATGGAATCACGGATATCTCTCCTCCGTTATGGAATCATCAGAATCTCTCCTTTATTATGGAATCACCGATAACTCCTGTCCATTAAGGGGATCACCGATATCTCTTCTGCATAATGGAACGACCGATATACCGTCCCCATTATGGAATCACCGATATCTCTTTTCCATAAAGGAATCACCGATATCTCTTCTGCATTATGGAATCACCGATATCTCTTCCGCATTATGGAATCATAATTATCTCTTCTCCACTATGGAATCACCGATATCTCTTCTCCACTAAGGAATCACCGATATCTCTTGTGAATTATGGAATCATCGATATGTCTTCTTCATTATCGAATCATCAAAATCTCTCCTTTATTAAGGAATCACCATTTACTCCTCTCAATTTTCGAATCACCGATATCTCTTCTGCATAATGGAAGGACCGATATCCCTTCTCCATTATGACATCACCGATATCTCTTCTGCATTATGGAATCACCGATACCTCTTCTGCCTTATGGAATCATAATTATTTCTCCTTCATTATGGAATCACCGATATCTCTTCTCCATTATGGAATTACAATTGTCTGTTCTACATTATGGAATCATCGATATCTCTTCTGCATTGTGGAATTACCGATATCTCTTCTGCTTTATGGAATCATAATTATCTCTCCTTCATTATGGAATCACCGGTATCTCCTCTCCATTCTTGAATCATCCATATATCTTCTACATTATGGAATCATCGATATCTCTCCTTCATTATAGAATTACCAATATCTCTTGTGAATTATGGAATCATCGATATGTCTACTTCATTATGGAATCACCGATATCTCTTCTCCAGTATGGAATCACCGATATCTCTTCTGCATTATGGAATCATAATTATCTCTTCTCCATTATGGAATCACAATTGTCTCTCCTCAATTATGGAATCACCGATATCTCTTTTTCTTTATGGAATCACTGATATCTCTACTGCATTATGGAATCACCGATATCTCATCTCCATTATGGAATCACCCATATCTCTTCTGCATTATGGAATCATCGACATGTCTTATTCATTATGGAATCACCGAAATCACTTCTCCAGTATGGAATCACAGATATCTCTTCTGCATTATCGAATCACTGATATCTCTTCACTATTATGGAATCACCGATATCTCTTCTGTATTATGGAATACCCGATATGTCTTCTCCATTATGTAATCATCCATATCTCTTCTACATTATGGAATCATCGATATGTCTCCTTCATTATGGAATCACCGATATCTCTTCTCCAATATGGAATCACCGATATCTCTTCTGCATTATGGAATCATCGATATCTCTTCTGCATTATGGAATCATCGACATCACTTCTGCATTATGGAATCAACTAAATCTCTCCCCCATTATGGAATCATCAATATCTCTTTTTCTTTATGGAATCACTGATATCTCTTCTGCATTATGGAATCACCGATATCTCATCTGAATTATGGAACCATAATTATCTATCCTTCATTATGGAATCACCGATATCTCATCTCCATTATGGAATCACCCGTATCTCTTCTGCATTATGGAATCATCGATATGTTTTATTCATCATGGAATCACCGATATCTCTTCTGCATTATCGAATCACGGATATCTCACCTTCATTATGGAATCATCAAAATCTCTCCTTTATTAATGAATCACCATTTACTCCTCTCCATTATGGAATCACCGATATCTCTTCTGCATTATGGAATCATAATTATTTCTACTTCATTATGGAATCACCGATATCTCTTCTCCTTCATTATGGAATCACCGATATCTCTTCTCCATTATGGAATCACAATTGTCTATTCTACATTATGGAATCATCGATATCTCTTCTGCATTATGAAATCACTGATATCTCTTCTGCATTATGGAATCATAATTATCTCTCTTTCATTATGGAATCACTGATATCTCCTCTCCATTATGCAATCATCCATATCTCTTCTACATTATGGAATCATCGATATCTCTCCTTCGTTATAGAATTACCAATATCTCTTCTGCATTATGGAATCATAATTATCTCTTCTTCATTATGAAATAAACGATATCTCTTCTCCATTATGGAATCACCGATATCTCTTCTGCATTATGGAATCATAATTATCTCTTCTCCATTATGGAATCACAATTGTCTCTCCTCCATTATGGAATCACCGATATCTCTTTTTCTTTATGTAATCAACGATATCTCTTATGCATTAAGGAATCACGGATATCTCTTATGCATTATGGAATCACGGATATCTCTTATCCTTTATGGAATCACGGATATCTCTCCTCCGTTATGGAATCATCAGAATCTCTCCATTATTATGGAATCACCGATAACTCCTGTCCATCAAGGGGATCACCGATATCTCTTCTGCATAATGGAACGACCGATATACCGCCCCATTATGGAATCACCGATATCTCTTTTCCATAAAGGAATCACCGATATCTCTTCTGCATTATGGAATCACCGATATCTCTTCCGCATTATGGAATCATAATTATCTCTTCTCCACTATGGAATCACCGATATCTCTTCTCCACTATGGAATCACCGATATCTCTTGTGAATTATGGAATCATCGATATGTCTTCTTCATTATCGAATCATCAAAATCTCTCCTTTATTAAGGAATCACCATTTACTCCTCTCAATTTTCGAATCACCGATATCTCTTCTGCATAATGGAAGGACCGATATCCCTTCTCCATTATGACATCACCGATATCTCTTCTGCATTATGGAATCACCGATACCTCTTCTGCCTTATGGAATCATAATTATTTCTCCTTCATTATGGAATCACCGATATCTCTTCTCCATTATGGAATCACAATTGTCTGTTCTACATTATGGAATCATCGATATCTCTTCTGCATTGTGGAATCACCGATATCTCTTCTGCTTTATGGAATCATAATTATCTCTCCTTCATTATGGAATCACCGGTATCTCCTCTCCATTCTTGAATCATCCATATATCTTCTACATTATGGAATCATCGATATCTCTCCTTCATTATAGAATTACCAATATCTCTTGTGAATTATGGAATCATCGATATGTCTACTTCATTATGGAATCACCGATATCTCTTCTCCAGTATGGAATCACCGATATCTCTTCTGCATTATGGAATCATAATTATCTCTTCTCCATTATGGAATCACAATTGTCTCTCCTCAATTATGGAATCACCGATATCTCTTTTTCTTTACGTAATCAACGATATCTCTTATGCATTAAGGAATTACGTATATCTCTTATGCATTATGGAATCACGGATATCTCCCCTCCGTTAAGGAATCATCAGCATCTCTCCTTTATTATGGAATCACCGATAACTCCTGTCCATTAAGGGATCACCGATATCTCTTCTGCATAATGGAACGACCGATATACCGTCCCCGTTATGGAATCACCGATATCTCTTTTCCGTAAAGGAATCACCGATATATCTTCTGCATTATGGAATCACCGATATCTGCTCTGCATTATGGAATCACCGATATCTCTTCTGCATTAAGGGCATCACCGATATATCTTCCGCATTATGGAATCATAATTATCTCTTCTCCATTATGGAATCAACTATATCTCTCATCCATTATTTAATCAGCGATATGTCTTCTTGGTTATGGAATCATCGATATCTCTTTTTCTTTGTGGAATCGCCGATATCTCTTCTACGTTATGGAATCACCGATATCTCCTCTACATTATGGAATCATAATTATCTCTCCTTCATTTTGGAATCACCGATATCTACTCCCCATTATGGAATCACCCATATCTCTTCTCCAATATAGAATCATCAATATCTCTTCTCCAATATGGAATCACCAATATCTCTTCTGTATTATGGAATCATCGATATGCCTTATTCATCATGGAATCATCGATATGCCTTATTCATAATGGAATCACCGATATCCCTTCTCCATTATGGAACCTCCGATATCTCTTCTGCATTATGGAATCATCGATATGTCTTCTTCTTTATGGAATCACCGATATCTCTTCTCCACTATGGAATCACCGATATCACTCCTCTATTATGGAATTACCGAAATCTCTTCTTGATTATGGAATCACGATTATGTCTCCTCCATTATGGAATCTTCTACACCTCTCCTTCATTATAGAATCACCGATGTGTATTCTCCATTATGGAATCATCCATATCTCTTCTCCAATATGGAATCACCGATATCTCTTCCTCAGTATGGAATCACCGATATCTCTTCTGCATTATCGAATCACGGATATCTCACCTTCATTATGGAATCATCAAAATCTCTCCTTTATTTACGAATCGCCATTTACTCCTCTCCATTATGGAATCATAATTATTTCTGCTTCATTATGGAATCACCGATATCTCTTCTGCATTATGGAATCATAATTATCTCTCCTTCATTATGGAATCATCGATATCTCCTCTCCATTATGGAATCATCCATATCTCTTCTACATTATGGAATCATAATTATCTCTCCTTTATTATGGAATCGTCGATATCTCCTCTCCATTATAGAATCATCCATATCTCTTCTACATTATGGAATCATCGATATCTCTCCTTTATTAGAGAATTACCAATATCTCTTGTGAATTATGGAATCATCGATATGTCTTCATCATTATGGAATCACCGATATCTCTTCTCCAGTATGGAATCAACGATATCTCTTCTCCAGTATGGAATCACCGATATCTCTTCTTCATTATGGAATCAGCGATATGTCTCTCCATTACGGAATCAGCGATATGTCTCTCCATTACGGAATCAGCGATATGTCTCCTTGATTATGGAATCACTGATATCTCTTCTGCATTATGGAATCACCGATATCTCATCTGCATTATGGAATCATCGATATGTCTTCTTCTTTATGGAATCACCGTTATCTCTTCTCCAGTATGGAATCATGGATATCACTACTCTATTATGAAATCACCAATATCACTTCTCGATTATGGAATCACGATTATCTCTCCTCCATTATGGAATCTTTTACACCTCTTCTTCATTATGGAATCACCGATATATCTTCTCCATTATCGAATCATCCATATCTCTTCTACATTATGGAATCATCGATATCTCTTTTTCTTTATGGAATCACAGATATCTCTTCTGCATTATGGAATCACGGATATCTCATCTGAATTATGGAACCATAATTATCTCTCCTTCATTATGGAATCACCGATATCTCATCTCCATTATGGAATCACCCGTATCTCTTCTGCATTATGGAATCATCGATATGTCTTATTCATCATGGAATCACCGATATCTCTTCTGCATTATGGAATCATCGATATGTCTTCTTTATGGAATCACCGTTATCTCTTCTCCAGTATTGAATCACCAATATCACTACTCTATTATGGAATCACCAATATCACTTCTCGATTATGAAATTACGATTATCTCTCCTCCATTATGGAATCTTCTACACCTCTCCTTATGGAATCACCGATATGTCTTCTTCATTATGGAACCATCCATATATCTTCTACATTATGGAATCACCGATATCTCTCCTTCATTATAGAATTACCAATATCTCTTGTGAATTACGGAATCATCGATATGTCTTCATCATTATGGAATCACCGATATCTCTTCTCCAGTATGGAATCACCGATATCTCTTCTGCATTATGGAATCACGGATATCTCTTCTCCAGTATGGAATCACCGACATCACTACTCTATTATGAAATCACCAATATCACTTCTCGATTATGGAATCACGATTATCTCTCCTCCATTATGAAATCTTTTACACCTCTTCTTCATTATGGAATCACCGATATGTCTTCTCCATTATGGAATCATCCATATCTCTTCTACATTATGGAATCATCGATATCTCTTTTTCTTTATGGAACCATAATTATCTCTCCTTCATTATGGAATCACCGATATCTCATCTCCATTATGGAACCACCCGTATCTCTTCCGCATTATGGAATCATCGATGTGTCTTCTTCTTTATGGAATCACCGTTATCTCTTCTCCAGTATGGAATCACCAATATCACTACTCTATTATGGAATCACCAATATCACTTCTCGATTATGGAATCACGATTATCTCTCCTCCATTATGGAATCTTCTACACCTCTCCTTCATTATGGAATCACCGATACGTCTTCTTCATTATGGAACCATCCATATCTCTTCTACATTATGGAATCATCGATATCTCTCCTTCATTATAAAATTACCAATATCTCTTGTGAATTATGGAATCATCGATATGTCTTCATCATTATGGAATCACCGATATCTCTTCTCCAGTATGGAATCATCCATATCTCTTCTACATTATGGAATCATCGATATCTCTTTTTCTTTATGGAATCACTGATATCTCTTCTGCATTAAGGAATCACCGATATCTCATCTGAATTATGGAACCATAATTATCTCTCCTTCATTATGGAATCACCGATATCTCATCTCCATTATGGAATCACCCGTATCTCTTCTGCATTATGGAATCATCAATATGTCTTATTCATCATGGAATCACCGATATCTCTTCCGCATTATGGAATCATCGATGTGTCTTCTCCATTATGGAATCATCCATATCTCTTCTACATTATGGAATCATCGATATCTCTTTTTCTTTATGGAATCACAGATATCTCTTCTGCATTATGGAATCACCGATATCTCATCTGAATTATGGAACCATAATTATCTCTCCTTCATTATGGAATCACCGATATCTCATCTCCATTATGGAATCACCCGTATCTCTTCTGCATTATGGAATCATCGATATGTCTTATTCATCATGGAATCACCGATATCTCTTCTGCATTATGGAATCATCGATATGTCTTCTTCTTTATGGAATCACCGTTATCTCTTCTCCAGTATTGAATCACCAATATCACTACTCTATTATGGAATCACCAATATCACTTCTCGATTATGAAATCACGATTATCTCTTCTCCATTATGGAATCTTCTACACCTCTCCTTCGTTATGGAATCACCGATATGTCTTCTTCATTATGGAACCATCCATATCTCTTCTACATTATGGAATCATCGATATCTCTCCTTCATTATAAAATTACCAATATCTCTTGTGAATTATGGAATCATCGATATGTCTTCATCATTATGGAATCACGGATATCTCTTCTCCAGTATGGAATCATCCATATCTCTTCTACATTATGGAATCATCGATATCTCTTTTTCTTTATGGAATCACTGATATCTCTTCTGCATTAAGGAATCACCGATATCTCATCTGAATTATGGAACCATAATTATCTCTCCTTCATTATGGAATCACCGATATCTCATCTCCATTATGGAATCACCCGTATCTCTTCTGCATTATGGAATCATCAATATGTCTTATTCATCATGGAATCACCGATATCTCTTCCGCATTATGGAATCATCGATGTGTCTTCTTCTTTATGGAATCACCGTTATCTCTTCTCCAGTATGGAATCACCAATATCACTACTCTATTATGGAATCACCAATATCACTTCTCGATTATGGAATCACGATTATCTCTCCTCCATTATGGAATCTTCTATACCTCTCCTTCATTATGGAATCTCCGATACGTCTTCTTCATTATGGAACCATCCATATCTCTTCTACATTATGGAATCATCGATATCTCTCCTTCATTATAAAATTACCAATATCTCTTGTGAATTATGGAATCATCGATATGTCTTCATCATTATGGAATCACCGATATCTCTTCTCCAGTATAGAATCACCGATATCTCTTCTGCATTATGGAATCATAGTTATCTCTTTTTCATTATGGAATAAACGATATCTCTTCTCCATTATCGAATCACAAATGTCCTCCATTATGGAATCAGATATATCTCTCCTCCATTATGGAATCACCGATATCTCTTCTGCATTATGGAATCACCGATATCTCATCTGAATTATGGAACCATAATTATCTCTCCTTCGTTATGGAATCACCGATATGTCTTCTTCATTATGGAACCATCCATATATCTTCTACATTATGGAATCACCGATATCTCTCCTTCATTATAGAATTACCAATATCTCTTGTGAATTACGGAATCATCGATATGTCTTCATCATTATGGAATCACCGATATCTCTTCTCCAGTATGGAATCACCGATATCTCTTCTGCATTATGGAATCACGGATATCTCTTCTCCAGTATGGAATCACCGATATCACTACTCTATTATGAAATCACCAATATCACTTCTCGATTATGGAATCACGATTATCTCTCCTCCATTACGGAATCTTTTACACCTCTTCTTCATTATGGAATCACCCATATGTCTTCTCCATTATGAAATCATCCATATCTCTTCTACATTATGGAATCATCCATATCTCTTTTTCTTTATGGAATCACTGATATCTCTTCTGCATTTTGGAATCACCGATATCTCATCTGAATTATGGAACCATAGTTATCTCTCCTTCATTATGGAATCACCGATATCTCATCTCCATTATGGAATCACCCGTATCTCTTCTGCATTATGGAATCATCGATATGTCTTATTCATCATGGAATCACCGATATCTCTTCTGCATTATGGAATCATCGATATGTCTTCTTCTTTATGGAATCACCGTTATCTCTTCTCCAGTATGGAATCACCGATATCTCCTCTGCATTATGGAATCACGGATATCTCTTCTCCATTATGGAATCACCGATATCTCTTCTGCATTATCGAATCACAAATGTCCTCCATTATGGAATCAGATATATCTCTCCTCCATTGTGGAATCACCGATATCTCTTCTCCATTATGGAATCATCGATATCTCTTCTTCATTGTGGAATCACCGATATCTCTTCTCCAGTATGGAATCACCGATATCTCTTCTCCAGTATGGAATCACCGATATCTCTTCTCCATTATGGAATCATCGATATCTCTTCTTCATTATGAAATCACCGATATCTTTTCTGCATTATGGAATATCACCGATATCTCATCTGTATCATGGAACCATAATTATCTCTCCTCCATTATGGAATCAGCGATATGTCTCTCCATTATGGAATCAGCGATATGTCTCCTTGATTATGCAATCACTGATATCTCTTCTGCATTATGGAATCACCGATATCTCACCTGCATTATGGAATCATCGATATGTCTTCTTCTTTATGGAATCACCGTTATCTCTTCTCCAGTATGGAATCACCGATATCACTACTCTATTATGAAATCACCAATATCACTTCTCGATTATGGAATCACGATTATCTCTCCTCCATTATGGAATCTTTTACACCTCTTCTTCATTATGGAATCACCGATATATCTTCTCTATTATGGAATCATCCATATCTCTTCTACATTATGGAATCATCGATATCTCTTTTTCTTTATGGAATCACAGATATCTCTTCTGCATTATGGAATCACCGATGTCTCATCTGAATTATGGAACCATAATTATCTCTCCTTCATTATGGAATCACCGATATCTCATCTCCATTATGGAATCACCCGTATCTCTTCTGCATTATGGAATCATCGATATGTCTTATTCATCATGGAATCACCGATATCTCTTCTGCATTATGGAATCATCGATATGTCTTCTTCTTTATGGAATCACCGTTATCTCTTCTCCAGTATTGAATCACCAATATCACTACTCTATTATGGAATCACCAATATCACTTCTCGATTATGAAATTACGATTATCTCTCCTCCATTATGGAATCTTCTACACCTCTCCTTATGGAATCACCGATATGTCTTCTTCATTATGGAACCATCCATATATCTTCTACATTATGGAATCACCGATATCTCTCCTTCATTATAGAATTACCAATATCTCTTGTGAATTACGGAATCATCGATATGTCTTCATCATTATGGAATCACCGATATCTCTTCTCCAGTATGGAATCACCGATATCTCTTCTGCATTATGGAATCACGGATATCTCTTCTCCAGTATGGAATCACCGACATCACTACTCTATTATGAAATCACCAATATCACTTCTCGATTATGGAATCACGATTATCTCTCCTCCATTATGAAATCTTTTACACCTCTTCTTCATTATGGAATCACCGATATGTCTTCTCCATTATGGAATCATCCATATCTCTTCTACATTATGGAATCATCGATATCTCTTTTTCTTTATGGAATCACTGATATCTCTTCTGCATTAAGGAATCACCGATATCTCATCTGAATTATGGAACCATAATTATCTCTCCTTCATTATGGAATCACCGATATCTCATCTCCATTATGGAACCACCCGTATCTCTTCCGCATTATGGAATCATCGATGTGTCTTCTTCTTTATGGAATCACCGTTATCTCTTCTCCAGTATGGAATCACCAATATCACTACTCTATTATGGAATCACCAATATCACTTCTCGATTATGGAATCACGATTATCTCTCCTCCATTATGGAATCTTCTACACCTCTCCTTCATTATGGAATCACCGATACGTCTTCTTCATTATGGAACCATCCATATCTCTTCTACATTATGGAATCATCGATATCTCTCCTTCATTATAAAATTACCAATATCTCTTGTGAATTATGGAATCATCGATATGTCTTCATCATTATGGAATCACCGATATCTCTTCTCCAGTATGGAATCATCCATATCTCTTCTACATTATGGAATCATCGATATCTCTTTTTCTTTATGGAATCACTGATATCTCTTCTGCATTAAGGAATCACCGATATCTCATCTGAATTATGGAACCATAATTATCTCTCCTTCATTATGGAATCACCGATATCTCATCTCCATTATGGAATCACCCGTATCTCTTCTGCATTATGGAATCATCAATATGTCTTATTCATCATGGAATCACCGATATCTCTTCCGCATTATGGAATCATCGATGTGTCTTCTCCATTATGGAATCATCCATATCTCTTCTACATTATGGAATCATCGATATCTCTTTTTCTTTATGGAATCACAGATATCTCTTCTGCATTATGGAATCACCGATATCTCATCTGAATTATGGAACCATAATTATCTCTCCTTCATTATGGAATCACCGATATCTCATCTCCATTATGGAATCACCCGTATCTCTTCTGCATTATGGAATCATCGATATGTCTTATTCATCATGGAATCACCGATATCTCTTCTGCATTATGGAATCATCGATATGTCTTCTTCTTTGTGGAATCACCGTTATCTCTTCTCCAGTATTGAATCACCAATATCACTACTCTATTATGGAATCACCAATATCACTTCTCGATTATGAAATCACGATTATCTCTTCTCCATTATGGAATCTTCTACACCTCTCCTTCGTTATGGAATCACCGATATGTCTTCTTCATTATGGAACCATCCATATCTCTTCTACATTATGGAATCATCGATATCTCTCCTTCATTATAAAATTACCAATATCTCTTGTGAATTATGGAATCATCGATATGTCTTCATCATTATGGAATCACGGATATCTCTTCTCCAGTATGGAATCATCCATATCTCTTCTACATTATGGAATCATCGATATCTCTTTTTCTTTATGGAATCACTGATATCTCTTCTGCATTAAGGAATCACCGATATCTCATCTGAATTATGGAACCATAATTATCTCTCCTTCATTATGGAATCACCGATATCTCATCTCCATTATGGAATCACCCGTATCTCTTCTGCATTATGGAATCATCAATATGTCTTATTCATCATGGAATCACCGATATCTCTTCCGCATTATGGAATCATCGATGTGTCTTCTTCTTTATGGAATCACCGTTATCTCTTCTCCAGTATGGAATCACCAATATCACTACTCTATTATGGAATCACCAATATCACTTCTCGATTATGGAATCACGATTATCTCTCCTCCATTATGGAATCTTCTATACCTCTCCTTCATTATGGAATCACCGATACGTCTTCTTCATTATGGAACCATCCATATCTCTTCTACATTATGGAATCATCGATATCTCTCCTTCATTATAAAATTACCAATATCTCTTGTGAATTATGGAATCATCGATATGTCTTCATCATTATGGAATCACCGATATCTCTTCTCCAGTATAGAATCACCGATATCTCTTCTGCATTATGGAATCATAGTTATCTCTTTTTCATTATGGAATAAACGATATCTCTTCTCCATTATCGAATCACAAATGTCCTCCATTATGGAATCAGATATATCTCTCCTCCATTATGGAATCACCGATATCTCTTCTGCATTATGGAATCACCGATATCTCATCTGAATTATGGAACCATAATTATCTCTCCTTCGTTATGGAATCACCGATATGTCTTCTTCATTATGGAACCATCCATATATCTTCTACATTATGGAATCACCGATATCTCTCCTTCATTATAGAATTACCAATATCTCTTGTGAATTACGGAATCATCGATATGTCTTCATCATTATGGAATCACCGATATCTCTTCTCCAGGATGGAATCACCGATATCTCTTCTGCATTATGGAATCACGGATATCTCTTCTCCAGTATGGAATCACCGATATCACTACTCTATTATGAAATCACCAATATCACTTCTCCATTATGGAATCACGATTATCTCTCCTCCATTACGGAATCTTTTACACCTCTTCTTCATTATGGAATCACCGATATGTCTTCTCCATTATGGAATCATCCATATCTCTTCTACATTATGGAATCATCCATATCTCTTTTTCTTTATGGAATCACTGATATCTCTTCTGCATTTTGGAATCACCGATATCTCATCTGAATTATGGAACCATAGTTATCTCTCCTTCATTATGGAATCACCGATATCTCATCTCCATTATGGAATCACCCGTATCTCTTCTGCATTATGGAATCATCGATATGTCTTATTCATCATGGAATCACCGATATCTCTTCTGCATTATGGAATCATCGATATGTCTTCTTCTTTATGGAATCACCGTTATCTCTTCTCCAGTATTGAATCACCAATATCACTACTCTATTATGGAATCACCAATATCAATTCTCGATTATGGAATCACGATTATCTCTCCTCCATTATGGAATCTTCTACACCTCTCCTTCATTATGGAATCCCCGATATGTCTTCTCCATTATGGAATCATCCATATCTCTTCTACATTATGGAATCATCGATATCTCTCCTTCATTATAGAATTACCAATATTTCTTGTGAATTATGGAATCATCGATATGTCTTCATCATTATGGAATCACCGATATCTCTTCTCCAGTATGGAATCACCGATATCTCCTCTGCATTATGGAATCACGGATATCTCTTCTCCATTATGGAATCACCGATATCTCTTCTGCATTATCGAATCACAAATGTCCTCCATTATGGAATCAGATATATCTCTCCTCCATTGTGGAATCACCGATATCTCTTCTCCATTATGGAATCATCGATATCTCTTCTTCATTATGGAATCACCGATATCTCTTCTCCAGTATGGAATCACCGATATCTCTTCTCCAGTATGGAATCACCGATATCTCTTCTCCATTATGGAATCATCGATATCTCTTCTTCATTATGAAATCACCGATATCTTTTCTGCATTATGGAATATCACCGATATCTCATCTGTATCATGGAACCATAATTATCTCTCCTCCATTATGGAATCAGCGATATGTCTCTCCATTATGGAATCAGCGATATGTCTCTCCATTATGGAATCAGCGATATGTCTCCTTGATTATGCAATCACTGATATCTCTTCTGCATTATGGAATCACCGATATCTCACCTGCATTATGGAATCATCGATATGTCTTCTTCTTTATGGAATCACCGTTATCTCTTCTCCAGTATGGAATCACCGATATCACTACTCTATTATGAAATCACCAATATCACTTCTCGATTATGGAATCACGATTATCTCTCCTCCATTATGGAATCTTTTACACCTCTTCTTCATTATGGAATCACCGATATATCTTTTCTATTATGGAATCATCCATATCTCTTCTACATTATGGAATCATCGATATCTCTTTTTCTTTATGGAATCACTGATATCTCTTCTGCATTATGGAATAACCCGTATCTCTTCTGCATTATGGAATCATCGATATGTCTTATTCATCATGGAATCACCGATATCTCATCTGAATTATGGAACCATAATTATATCTCCTTCATTATGGAATCACCGATATCTCATCTCCATTATGGAATCACCCGTATCTCTTCTGCATTATGGAATCATCGATATGTCTTATTCATCATGGAATCACCGATATCTCTTCTGCATTATGGAATCATCGATATGTCTTCTTCTTTATGGAATCACCGTTATCTCTTCTCCTGTATGGAATCACCAATATCACTACTCTATTATGGAATCACCAATATCACTTCTCGATTATAGAATCACGATTATCTCTCCTCCATTATGGAATCTTCTACACCTCTCCTTCATTATGGAATCACCGATATGTCTTCTCCATTATGGAACCATCCATATCTCTTCTACATTATGGAATCATCGATATCTCTCCTTCATTATAGAATTACCAATATCTCTTGTGAATTATGGAATCACCGATATCTCTTCTCCAGTATGGAATCACCGATATCTCTTCTGCATTATGGAATCACGGATATCTATTCTCCATTATGGGATCACCGATATGTCTTCTTCTTTATGGAATCACCGTTATCTCTTCTCCGGTATGGAATCACCGATATCACTACTCTATTATGAAATCACCAATATCACTTCTCGATTATGGAATCACGATTATCTCTCCTCCATTACGGAATCTTTTACACCTCTTCTTCATTATGGAATCACCGATATGTCTTTTTCTTTATGGAATCACTGATATCTCTTCTGCATTTTGGAATCACCGATATCTCATCTGAATTATGGAAACATAATTATCTCTCCTTCATTATGGAATCACCGATATCTCATCTCCATTATGGAATCACCCGTATCTCTTCTGCATTATGGAATCATCGATATGTCTTATTCATCATGGAATCACCGATATCTCTTCTGCATTATGGAACCATCCATATCTCTTCTACATTATGGAATCATCGATATCTCTCCTTCATTATAGAATTACCAATATCTCTTGTGAATTATGGAATCACCGATATCTCTTCTCCATTATGGAATCACAATTCTCTCTCCTCCATTATGGAATCAGTGATATCTCTCCTCCATTATGGAATCACCGATATCTCTTTTTGTTTATGTAATCACCGATATCTCTTCTGCATTATGGAATCATCAATATGTCTTCTTCCTTATGGAATCACCGATATCTGTTCTCCTGTATGGAATCACCGTTATCACTCCTCTATTATGTAATCACCAATATCACTCCTCTATTATGTAATCACCAATATCACTCCTCTAATATGTAATCACCAATATCACTCCTCTATTAATGAATCACCAATATCTCTTCTCGATTATGTAATCACGATTATCTCTCCTCCATTATGGAATCTTCTACACCTCTCCTTCATTATGGAATCACCGATGTGTCTTCTCCATTATGGAATCATCCATATCTCTTGTACATTATGGAATCATCGATATCTCTCCTTCATTAGGGAATCACCGATATCTCTTGTGAATTATGGAATCATCGATATCTCTTCTTCATTATCGAATCATCAAAATCTCTCCTTTATTAAGGAATCACCATTTACTCCACTCCGTTATGCAATCACCGATATCTCTTCAGCATAATGGAAGGACGGATATCCCTTCTCCATTATGACATCACCGATATCTCTTCTGCATTATGGAATAACCGATACCTCTTCTGCATTATGTAATCATAATTATTTCTCCGTCATTATGGAATCACCCGTATCTCTTCTGCATTATGGAATCATCAATATGTCTTATTCATCATGGAATCACCGATATCTCTTCCGCATTATGGAATCATCGATGTGTCTTCTTCTTTATGGAATCACCGTTATCTCTTCTCCAGTATGGAATCACCAATATCACTACTCTATTATGGAATCACCAATATCACTTCTCGATTATGGAATCACGATTATCTCTCCTCCATTATGGAATCTTCTATACCTCTCCTTCATTATGGAATCACCGATACGTCTTCTTCATTATGGAACCATCCATATCTCTTCTACATTATGGAATCATCGATATCTCTCCTTCATTATAAAATTACCAATATCTCTTGTGAATTATGGAATCATCGATATGTCTTCATCATTATGGAATCACCGATATCTCTTCTCCAGTATAGAATCACCGATATCTCTTCTGCATTATGGAATCATAGTTATCTCTTTTTCATTATGGAATAAACGATATCTCTTCTCCATTATCGAATCACAAATGTCCTCCATTATGGAATCAGATATATATCTCCTCCATTATGGAATCACCGATATCTCTTCTGCATTATGGAATCACCGATATCTCATCTGAATTATGGAACCATAATTATCTCTCCTTCGTTATGGAATCACCGATATGTCTTCTTCATTATGGAACCATCCATATATCTTCTACATTATGGAATCACCGATATCTCTCCTTCATTATAGAATTACCAATATCTCTTGTGAATTACGGAATCATCGATATGTCTTCATCATTATGGAATCACCGATATCTCTTCTCCAGTATGGAATCACCGATATCTCTTCTGCATTATGGAATCACGGATATCTCTTCTCCAGTATGGAATCACCGATATCACTACTCTATTATGAAATCACCAATATCACTTCTCGATTATGGAATCACGATTATCTCTCCTCCATTACGGAATCTTTTACACCTCTTCTTCATTATGGAATCACCGATATGTCTTCTCCATTATGGAATCATCCATATCTCTTCTACATTATGGAATCATCCATATCTCTTTTTCTTTATGGAATCACTGATATCTCTTCTGCATTTTGGAATCACCGATATCTCATCTGAATTATGGAACCATAGTTATCTCTCCTTCATTATGGAATCACCGATATCTCATCTCCATTATGGAATCACCCGTATCTCTTCTGCATTATGGAATCATCGATATGTCTTATTCATCATGGAATCACCGATATCTCTTCTGCATTATGGAATCATCGATATGTCTTCTTCTTTATGGAATCACCGTTATCTCTTCTCCAGTATTGAATCACCAATATCACTACTCTATTATGGAATCACCAATATCAATTCTCGATTATGGAATCACGATTATCTCTCCTCCATTATGGAATCTTCTACACCTCTCCTTCATTATGGAATCCCCGATATGTCTTCTCCATTATGGAATCATCCATATCTCTTCTACATTATGGAATCATCGATATCTCTCCTTCATTATAGAATTACCAATATTTCTTGTGAATTATGGAATCATCGATATGTCTTCATCATTATGGAATCACCGATATCTCTTCTCCAGTATGGAATCACCGATATCTCCTCTGCATTATGGAATCACGGATATCTCTTCTCCATTATGGAATCACCGATATCTCTTCTGCATTATCGAATCACAAATGTCCTCCATTATGGAATCAGATATATCTCTCCTCCATTGTGGAATCACCGATATCTCTTCTCCATTATGGAATCATCGATATCTCTTCTTCATTATGGAATCACCGATATCTCTTCTCCAGTATGGAATCACCGATATCTCTTCTCCAGTATGGAATCACCGATATCTCTTCTCCATTATGGAATCATCGATATCTCTTCTTCATTATGAAATCACCGATATCTTTTCTGCATTATGGATTATCACCGATATCTCATCTGTATCATGGAACCATAATTATCTCTCCTCCATTATGGAATCAGCGATATGTCTCTCCATTATGGAATCAGCGATATGTCTCTCCATTATGGAATCAGCGATATGTCTCCTTGATTATGCAATCACTGATATCTCTTCTGCATTATGGAATCACCGATATCTCACCTGCATTATGGAATCATCGATATGTCTTCTTCTTTATGGAATCACCGTTATCTCTTCTCCAGTATGGAATCACCGATATCACTACTCTATTATGAAATCACCAATATCACTTCTCGATTATGGAATCACGATTATCTCTCCTCCATTATGGAATCTTTTACACCTCTTCTTCATTATGGAATCACCGATATATCTTCTCTATTATGGAATCATCCATATCTCTTCTACATTATGGAATCATCGATATCTCTTTTTCTTTATGGAATCACTGATATCTCTTCTGCATTATGGAATAACCCGTATCTCTTCTGCATTATGGAATCATCGATATGTCTTATTCATCATGGAATCACCGATATCTCATCTGAATTATGGAACCATAATTATATCTCCTTCATTATGGAATCACCGATATCTCATCTCCATTATGGAATCACCCGTATCTCTTCTGCATTATGGAATCATCGATATGTCTTATTCATCATGGAATCACCGATATCTCTTCTGCATTATGGAATCATCGATATGTCTTCTTCTTTATGGAATCACCGTTATCTCTTCTCCTGTATGGAATCACCAATATCACTGCTCTATTATGGAATCACCAATATCACTTCTCGATTATAGAATCACGATTATCTCTCCTCCATTATGGAATCTTCTACACCTCTCCTTCATTATGGAATCACCGATATGTCTTCTCCATTATGGAACCATCCATATCTCTTCTACATTATGGAATCATCGATATCTCTCCTTCATTATAGAATTACCAATATCTCTTGTGAATTATGGAATCACCGATATCTCTTCTCCAGTATGGAATCACCGATATCTCTTCTCCAGTATGGAATCACCGATATCTCTTCTGCATTATGGAATCACGGATATCTATTCTCCATTATGGGATCACCGATATGTCTTCTTCTTTATGGAATCACCGTTATCTCTTCTCCGGTATGGAATCACCGATATCACTACTCTATTATGAAATCACCAATATCACTTCTCGATTATGGAATCACGATTATCTCTCCTCCATTACGGAATCTTTTACACCTCTTCTTCATTATGGAATCACCGATATGTCTTCTCCATTATGGAATCATCCATATCTCTTCTACATTATGGAATCATCGATATCTCTTTTTCTTTATGGAATCACTGATATCTCTTCTGCATTTTGGAATCACCGATATCTCATCTGAATTATGGAAACATAATTATCTCTCCTTCATTATGGAATCACCGATATCTCATCTCCATTATGGAATCACCCGTATCTCTTCTGCATTATGGAATCATCGATATGTCTTATTCATCATGGAATCACCGATATCTCTTCTGCATTATGGAACCATCCATATCTCTTCTACATTATGGAATCATCGATATCTCTCCTTCATTATAGAATTACCAATATCTCTTGTGAATTATGGAATCACCGATATCTCTTCTCCATTATGGAATCACAATTCTCTCTCCTCCATTATGGAATCAGTGATATCTCTCCTCCATTATGGAATCACCGATATGTCTTCTTCTTTATGGAATCACCGTTATCTCTTCTCCGGTATGGAATCACCGATATTACTACTCTATTATGAAATCACCAATATCACTTCTCGATTATGGAATCACGATTATCTCTCCTCCATTACGGAATCTTTTACACCTCTTCTTCATTATGGAATCACCGATATGTCTTCTCCATTATGGAATCATCCATATCTCTTCTACATTATGGAATCATCGATATCTCTTTTTCTTTATGGAATCACTGATATCTCTTCTGCATTTTGGAATCACCGATATCTCATCTGAATTATGGAAACATAATTATCTCTCCTTCATTATGGAATCACCGATATCTCATCTCCATTATGGAATCACCCGTATCTCTTCTGCATTATGGAATCATCGATATGTCTTATTCATCATGGAATCACCGATATCTCTTCTGCATTATGGAACAATCCATATCTCTTCTACATTATGGAATCATCGATATCTCTCCTTCATTATAGAATTACCAATATCTCTTGTGAATTATGGAATCACCGATATCTCTTCACCATTATGGAATCACAATTCTCTCTCCTCCATTATGGAATCAGTGATATCTCTCCTCCATTATGGAATCACCGATATCTCTTTTTGTTTATGTAATCACCGATATCTCTTCTGCATTATGGAATCATCAATATGTCTTCTTCCTTATGGAATCACCGATATCTGTTCTCCTGTATGGAATCACCGTTATCACTCCTCTATTATGTAATCACCAATATCACTCCTCTATTATGTAATCACCAATATCACTCCTCTATTATGTAATCACCAATATCACTCCTCTATTATGGAATCACCAATATCTCTTCTCGATTATGTAATCACGATTATCTCTCCTCCATTATGGAATCTTCTACACCTCTCCTTCATTATGGAATCACCGATGTGTCTTCTCCATTATGCAATCATCCATATCTCTTCTACATTATGGAATCATCGATATCTCTCCTTCATTAGGGAATCACCGATATCTCTTGTGAATTATGGAATCATCGATATCTCTTCTTCATTATCGAATCATCAAAATCTCTCCTTTATTAAGGAATCACCATTTACTCCACTCCGTTATGCAATCACCGATATCTCTTCAGCATAATGGAAGGACGGATATCACTTCTCCATTATGACATCACCGATATCTCTTCTGCATTATGGAATAACCGATACATCTTCTGCATTATGTAATCATAATTATTTCTCCGTCATTATGGAATCAACGATATCACTTCTCCATTATGGAATCACAATTGTCTGTTCTACATTATGGAATCACCGATATTTCCTCCCCATTATGGAATCACCCATATCTCTTCTACATTATGGAATCACAGTTATCTCTCCTTTTTTATGGAATCACCGATATCTTTTCTGCATTATGGAATCATCAATATGTCTTATTCATCATGGAATCACCGATATCTCTTCTCCAGTATTGAATCACTGATATCTATTCTGCATTATCGAATCACGGATATCTCTTCTCCATTATGGAATCACCGATATCTCTTCTCCATTATGGAATCACCGATATCTCTTCTGCATTATGGAATCACCGATATCTCTTCTCCAGTATGGAATCACCGATATCACTCCTCTGTTATGGAATCATCAATATCTCTTCTCGATTATGGAATCACGATTATCGCTCCTCCATTACCGAATCTTTCACACCTCTCCTTCATTATGGAATCACCGATATGTCTTCTCCATTATGGAATCATCCATATCTCTTGTGAATTATGGAATCATCGATATCTCTTCTTCATTAGGGAATCACCGATATCTCTTCTCCAATATGGAATCACCGATATCTCTTGTGAATTATGGAATCATGACTTCTTCATTATCGAATCATCAAAATCTCTTCTTTATTAAGGAATCACCATTTACTCCTCTCCATTATGGAATCACCGATATCTCTTCTGCATAATGGAAGGACCGATATCCCTTCTCCATTATGACATCACCGATATCTCTTCTCCATTATGGAATCACAATTGTCTGTTCTACATTATGGAATCATCGATATCTCTTCTGCATTATGGAATCACCGATATCTCCTCTCCATTGTTGAATCATCCATATCTCTTCTACATTATGGAATCATCGATATCTCTCCTTCATTATAGAATTACCAATATCTCTTGTGAATTATGGAATCATTGATATGTCTACTTCATTATGGAATCACCGATATCTCTTCTGCATTATGGAATCATAATTGTCTCTCCTCAATTATGGAATCACCGATATCTCTTTTTCTTTACGTAATCAACGATATCTCTTATGCATTAAGGAATCACGGATATCGCTTATGCATTATGGAATCACGGATATCTCTTATGCATTATGGAATCACGGATATCTCCCCTCCGTTATGGAATCATCAGAATCTCTTCTTTATTATGGAATCACCGATAACTCCTGTCCATTAAGGGATCACCGATATCTCTTCTGCATAATGGAACGACCGATATACCGTCCCCATTATGGAATCACCGATATCTCTTTTCCGTAAAGGAATCACCGATATATCTTCTGCATTATGGAATCACCGATATCTGTTCTGCATTATGGAATCACCGATATCTCTTCTGCATTATGGAATCACCGATATCTCTTCTGCCTTAAGGGCATCACCGATATATCTTCCGCATTATGGAATCATAATTATCTCTTCTCCATTATGGAATCAACTATTTCTCTCATCCATTATGGAATCAGTGATATGTCTTCTTGATTATGGAATCATCGATATCTCTTTTTCTTTGTGGAATCACCGATATCTCTTCTACGTTATGGAATAACCGATATCTCCTCTACATTATGGAATCATAATTATCTCTCCTTCATTTTGGAATCACCGTTATCTCCTCCCCATTATGGAATCACCCATATCTCTTCTCCAATATAGAATCATCAATATCTCTTCTCCAATATGGAATCACCAATATCTCTTCTGTATTATGGAATCATCGATATGCATTATTCATCATGGAATCACCGATATCTCTTCTCCAATATGGAACCACCGATATCTCTTCTGCATTATGGAATCATCGATATGTCTTCTTCTTTATGGAATCACCGATATCTCTTCTCCACTATGGAATCACCGATATCACTCCTCTATTATGGAATCACCAATATCTCTTCTCGATTATGGAATCACGATTATCTCTCCTCCATTATGGAATCTGCTACACATCTCCTTCATTATAGAATCACCGATGTGTCTTCTCCATTATGGAATCATCCATATCTCTTCTCCAATATGGAATCACCGATATCTCTTGTGAATTATGGAATCATCGATATGTCTTCTTCATTATGGAATCACCGATATCTCTTCCTCAGTATGGAATCACCGATATCTCTCCTGCATTATCGAATCACGGATATCTCACCTTCATTATGGAATCATCAAAATCTCTCCTTTATTAACGAATGACCATTTACTCCTCTCCATTATGGAATCACCGATATCTCTTCTGCATTATGGGATCATGATTATTTCTCCTTCATTATGGAATCACCGATATCTCTTCTTCATTATGGAATCATCCATATCTCTTCTACATTATGGAATCACCGATATCTCTTCTCCAGTATGGAATCACCGATATCTCTTCTCCAGTATGGAATCACCGATATCTCTTCTCCATTATGGAATCATCGATATCTCTTCTTCATTATGAAATCACCGATATCTTTTCTGCATTATGGAATATCACCGATATCTCATCTGTATCATGGAACCATAATTATCTCTCCTCCATTATGGAATCAGCGATATGTCTCTCCATTATGGAATCAGCGATATGTCTCCTTGATTATGCAATCACTGATATCTCTTCTGCATTATGGAATCACCGATATCTCACCTGCATTATGGAATCATCGATATGTCTTCTTCTTTATGGAATCACCGTTATCTCTTCTCCAGTATGGAATCACCGATATCACTACTCTATTATGAAATCACCAATATCACTTCTCGATTATGGAATCACGATTATCTCTCCTCCATTATGGAATCTTTTACACCTCTTCTTCATTATGGAATCACCGATATGTCTTCTCCATTATGGAATCATCCATATCTCTTCTGCATTTTGGAATCACCGATATCTCATCTGAATTATGGAACCATAATTATCTCTCCTTCATTATGGAATCACCGATATCTCATCTCCATTATGGAATCACCCGTATCTCTTCTGCATTATGGAATCATCGATATGTCTTATTCATCATGGAATCACCGATATCTCTTCTCCAGTATTGAATCACTGATATCTATTCTGCATTATCAAATCACGGATATCTCTTCTCCATTATGGAATCACCGATATCTCTTCTCCATTATGGAATCACCGATATCTCTTCTGCATTATGGAATCACCGATATCTCTTCTCCAGTATGGAATCACCGATATCACTTCTCTGTTATGGAATCATCAATATCTCTTCTCGATTATGGAATCACGATTATCGCTCCTCCATTACCGAATCTTTCACACCTCTCCTTCATTATGGAATCACCGATATGTCTTCTCCATTATGGAATCATCCATATCTCTTGTGAATTATGGAATCATCGATATCTCTTCTTCATTAGGGAATCACCGATATCTCTTCTCCAATATGGAATCACCGATATCTCTTGTGAATTATGGAATCATGACTTCTTCATTATCGAATCATCAAAATCTCTCCTTTATTAAGGAATCACCATTTACTCCTCCCCATTATGGAATCACCGATATCTCTTCTGCATAATGGAAGGACCGATATCCCTTCTCCATTATGACATCACCGATATCTCTTCTCCATTATGGAATCACAATTGTCTGTTCTACATTATGGAATCATCGATATCTCTTCTGCATTATGGAATCACCGATATCTCCTCTCCATTGTTGAATCATCCATATCTCTTCTACATTATGGAATCATCGATATCTCTCCTTCATTATAGAATTACCAATATCTCTTGTGAATTATGGAATCATTGATATGTCTACTTCATTATGGAATCACCGATATCTCTTCTGCATTATGGAATCATAATTGTCTCTCCTCAATTATGGAATCACCGATATCTCTTTTTCTTTACGTAATCAACGATATCTCTTATGCATTAAGGAATCACGGATATCGCTTATGCATTATGGAATCACGGATATCTCTTATGCATTATGGAATCACGGATATCTCCCCTCCGTTATGGAATCATCAGAATCTCTTCTTTATTATGGAATCACCGATAACTCCTGTCCATTAAGGGATCACCGATATCTCTTCTGCATAATGGAACGACCGATATACCGTCCCCATTATGGAATCACCGATATCTCTTTTCCGTAAAGGAATCACCGATATATCTTCTGCATTATGGAATCACCGATATCTGTTCTGCATTATGGAATCACCGATATCTCTTCTGCCTTAAGGGCATCACCGATATATCTTCCGCATTATGGAATCATAATTATCTCTTCTCCATTATGGAATCAACTATTTCTCTCATCCATTATGGAATCAGTGATATGTCTTCTTGATTATGGAATCATCGATATCTCTTTTTCTTTGTGGAATCACCGATATCTCTTCTACGTTATGGAATAACCGATATCTCCTCTACATTATGGAATCATAATTATCTCTCCTTCATTTTGGAATCACCGTTATCTCCTCCCCATTATGGAATCACCCATATCTCTTCTCCAATATAGAATCATCAATATCTCTTCTCCAATATGGAATCACCAATATCTCTTCTGTATTATGGAATCATCGATATGCCTTATTCATCATGGAATCACCGATATCTCTTCTCCAATATGGAACCACCGATATCTCTTCTGCATTATGGAATCATCGATATGTCTTCTTCTTTATGGAATCACCGATATCTCTTCTCCACTATGGAATCACCGATATCACTCCTCTATTATGGAATCACCAATATCTCTTCTCGATTATGGAATCACGATTATCTCTCCTCCATTATGGAATCTGCTACACATCTCCTTCATTATAGAATCACCGATGTGTCTTCTCCATTATGGAATCATCCATATCTCTTCTCCAATATGGAATCACCGATATCTCTTGTGAATTATGGAATCATCGATATGTCTTCTTCATTATGGAATCACCGATATCTCTTCCTCAGTATGGAATCACCGATATCTCTCCTGCATTATCGAATCACGGATATCTCACCTTCATTATGGAATCATCAAAATCTCTCCTTTATTAACGAATGACCATTTACTCCTCTCCATTATGGAATCACCGATATCTCTTCTGCATTATGGGATCATGATTATTTCTCCTTCATTATGGAATCACCGATATCTCTTCTTCATTATGGAATCATCCATATCTCTTCTACATTATGGAATCACCGATATCTCTTCTCCAGTATGGAATCACCGATATCTCTTCTCCATTATGGAATCATCGATATCTCTTCTTCATTATGAAATCACCGATATCTTTTCTGCATTATGGAATATCACCGATATCTCATCTGTATCATGGAACCATAATTATCTCTCCTCCATTATGGAATCAGCGATATGTCTCTCCATTATGGAATCAGCGATATGTCTCCTTGATTATGCAATCACTGATATCTCTTCTGCATTATGGAATCACCGATATCTCACCTGCATTATGGAATCATCGATATGTCTTCTTCTTTATGGAATCACCGTTATCTCTTCTCCAGTATGGAATCACCGATATCACTACTCTATTATGAAATCACCAATATCACTTCTCGATTATGGAATCACGATTATCTCTCCTCCATTATGGAATCTTTTACACCTCTTCTTCATTATGGAATCACCGATATGTCTTCTCCATTATGGAATCATCCATATCTCTTCTGCATTTTGGAATCACCGATATCTCATCTGAATTATGGAACCATAATTATCTCTCCTTCATTATGGAATCACCGATATCTCATCTCCATTATGGAATCACCCGTATCTCTTCTGCATTATGGAATCATCGATATGTCTTATTCATCATGGAATCACCGATATCTCTTCTGCATTATGGAACCATCCATATCTCTTCTACATTATGGAATCATCGATATCTCTCCTTCATTATAGAATTACCAATATCTCTTGTGAATTATGGAATCACCGATATCTCTTCTCCATTATGGAATCACAATTCTCTCTCCTCCATTATGGAATCAGTGATATCTCTCCTCCATTATGGAATCACCGATATCTCTTTTTCTTTATGTAATCACCGATATCTCTTCTGCATTATGGAATCATCAATATGTCTTCTTCCTTATGGAATCACCGATATCTGTTCTCCTGTATGGAATCACCGTTATCACTCCTCTATTATGTAATCACCAATATCACTCCTCTATTATGGAATCACCAATATCTCTTCTCGATTATGTAATCACGATTATCTCTCCTCCATTATGGAATCTTCTACACCTCTCCTTCATTATGGAATCACCGATGTGTCTTCTCCGTTATGGAATCATCCATATCTCTTCTACATTATGGAATCATCGATATCTCTTCTTCATTATCGAATCATCAAAATCTCTCCTTTATTAAGGAATCACCATTTACTCCACTCCGTTATGCAATCACCGATATCTCTTCAGCATAATGGAAGGACGGATATCACTTCTCCATTATGACATCACCGATATCTCTTCTGCATTATGGAATAACCGATACATCTTCTGCATTATGTAATCATAATTATTTCTCCGTCATTATGGAATCAACGATATCACTTCTCCATTATGGAATCACAATTGTCTGTTCTACATTATGGAATCACCGATATTTCCTCCCCATTATGGAATCACCCATATCTCTTCTACATTATGGAATCACAGTTATCTCTCCTTTTTTATGGAATCACCGATATCTCTTCTGCATTATGGAATCATCAATATGTCTTATTCATCATGGAATCACCGATATCTCTTCTCCAGTATTGAATCACTGATATCTATTCTGCATTATCGAATCACGGATATCTCTTCTCCATTATGGAATCACCGATATCTCTTCTCCATTATGGAATCACCGATATCTCTTCTGCATTATGGAATCACCGATATCTCTTCTCCAGTATGGAATCACCGATATCACTCCTCTGTTATGGAATCATCAATATCTCTTCTCGATTATGGAATCACGATTATCGCTCCTCCATTACCGAATCTTTCACACCTCTCCTTCATTATGGAATCACCGATATGTCTTCTCCATTATGGAATCATCCATATCTCTTGTGAATTATGGAATCATCGATATCTCTTCTTCATTAGGGAATCACCGATATCTCTTCTCCAATATGGAATCACCGATATCTCTTGTGAATTATGGAATCATGACTTCTTCATTATCGAATCATCAAAATCTCTTCTTTATTAAGGAATCACCATTTACTCCTCTCCATTATGGAATCACCGATATCTCTTCTGCATAATGGAAGGACCGATATCCCTTCTCCATTATGACATCACCGATATCTCTTCTCCATTATGGAATCACAATTGTCTGTTCTACATTATGGAATCATCGATATCTCTTCTGCATTGTGGAATCACCGATATCTCTTCTGCATTATGGAATCATAATTATCTCTCCTTCATTATGGAATCACCGATATCTCCTCTCCATTGTTGAATCATCCATATCTCTTCTACATTATGGAATCATCGATATCTCTCCTTCATTATAGAATTACCAATATCTCTTGTGAATTATGGAATCATTGATATGTCTACTTCATTATGGAATCACCGATATCTCTTCTGCATTATGGAATCATAATTGTCTCTCCTCAATTATGGAATCACCGATATCTCTTTTTCTTTACGTAATCAACGATATCTCTTATGCATTAATGAATCACGGATATCTCTTATGCATTATGGAATCACGGATATCTCCCCTCCGTTATGGAATCATCAGAATCTCTCCTTTATTATGGAATCACCGATAACTCCTGTCCATTAAGGGATCACCGATATCTCTTGTGCATAATGGAACGACCGATATACCGTCCCCATTATGGTATCACCGATATCTCTTTTCCGTAAAGGAATCACCGATATATCTTCTGCATTATGGAATCACCGATATCTCTTCTGCATTATGGAATCACCGATATCTCTTCTGCATTATGGAATCACCGATATCTCTTCTGCATTAAGGGCATCACCGATATATCTTCCGCATTATGGAATCATAATTATCTCTTCTCCATTATGGAATCAACTATTTCTCTCATCCATTATGGAATCAGTGATATGTCTTCTTGATTATGGAATCATCGATATCTCTTTTTCTTTGTGGAATCACCGATATCTCTTCTACGTTATGGAATCACCGATATCTCCTCTACATTATGGAATCATAATTATCTCTCCTTCATTTTGGAATCACCGTTATCTCCTCCCCATTATGGAATCACCCATATCTCTTCTCCAATATAGAATCATCAATATCTCTTCTCCAATATGGAATCACCAATATCTCTTCTGTATTATGGAATCATCGATATGCCTTATTCATCATGGAATCACCGATATCTCTTCTCCAATATGGAACCACCGATATCTCTTCTGCATTATGGAATCATCGATATGTCTTCTTCTTTATGGAATCACCGATATCTCTTCTCCACTATGGAATCACCGATATCACTCCTCTATTATGGAATCACCAATATCTCTTCTCGATTATGGAATCACGATTATCTCTCCTCCATTATGGAATCTGCTACACATCTCCTTCATTATAGAATCACCGATGTGTCTTCTCCATTATGGAATCATCCATATCTCTTCTCCAATATGGAATCACCGATATCTCTTGTGAATTATGGAATCATCGATATGTCTTCTTCATTATGGAATCACCGATATCTCTTCCTCAGTATGGAATCACCGATATCTCTCCTGCATTATCGAATCACGGATATCTCACCTTCATTATGGAATCATCAAAATCTCTCCTTTATTAACGAATGACCATTTACTCCTCTCCATTATGGAATCACCGATATCTCTTCTGCATTATGGAATCATCAATATGTCTTCTTCCTTATGGAATCACCGATATCTGTTCTCCTGTATGGAATCACCGTTATCACTCCTCTATTATGTAATCACCAATATCACTCCTCTATTATGGAATCACCAATATCTCTTCTCGATTATGTAATCACGATTATCTCTCCTCCATTATGGAATCTTCTACACCTCTCCTTCATTATGGAATCACCGATGTGTCTTCTCCGTTATGGAATCATCCATATCTCTTCTACATTATGGAATCATCGATATCTCTTCTTCATTATCGAATCATCAAAATCTCTCCTTTATTAAGGAATCACCATTTACTCCACTCCGTTATGCAATCACCGATATCTCTTCAGCATAATGGAAGGACGGATATCACTTCTCCATTATGACATCACCGATATCTCTTCTGCATTATGGAATAACCGATACATCTTCTGCATTATGTAATCATAATTATTTCTCCGTCATTATGGAATCAACGATATCACTTCTCCATTATGGAATCACAATTGTCTGTTCTACATTATGGAATCACCGATATTTCCTCCCCATTATGGAATCACCCATATCTCTTCTACATTATGGAATCACAGTTATCTCTCCTTTTTTATGGAATCACCGATATCTCTTCTGCATTATGGAATCATCAATATGTCTTATTCATCATGGAATCACCGATATCTCTTCTCCAGTATTGAATCACTGATATCTATTCTGCATTATCGAATCACGGATATCTCTTCTCCATTATGGAATCACCGATATCTCTTCTCCATTATGGAATCACCGATATCTCTTCTGCATTATGGAATCACCGATATCTCTTCTCCAGTATGGAATCACCGATATCACTCCTCTGTTATGGAATCATCAATATCTCTTCTCGATTATGGAATCACGATTATCGCTCCTCCATTACCGAATCTTTCACACCTCTCCTTCATTATGGAATCACCGATATGTCTTCTCCATTATGGAATCATCCATATCTCTTGTGAATTATGGAATCATCGATATCTCTTCTTCATTAGGGAATCACCGATATCTCTTCTCCAATATGGAATCACCGATATCTCTTGTGAATTATGGAATCATGACTTCTTCATTATCGAATCATCAAAATCTCTTCTTTATTAAGGAATCACCATTTACTCCTCTCCATTATGGAATCACCGATATCTCTTCTGCATAATGGAAGGACCGATATCCCTTCTCCATTATGACATCACCGATATCTCTTCTCCATTATGGAATCACAATTGTCTGTTCTACATTATGGAATCATCGATATCTCTTCTGCATTGTGGAATCACCGATATCTCTTCTGCATTATGGAATCATAATTATCTCTCCTTCATTATGGAATCACCGATATCTCCTCTCCATTGTTGAATCATCCATATCTCTTCTACATTATGGAATCATCGATATCTCTCCTTCATTATAGAATTACCAATATCTCTTGTGAATTATGGAATCATTGATATGTCTACTTCATTATGGAATCACCGATATCTCTTCTGCATTATGGAATCATAATTGTCTCTCCTCAATTATGGAATCACCGATATCTCTTTTTCTTTACGTAATCAACGATATCTCTTATGCATTAATGAATCACGGATATCTCTTATGCATTATGGAATCACGGATATCTCCCCTCCGTTATGGAATCATCAGAATCTCTCCTTTATTATGGAATCACCGATAACTCCTGTCCATTAAGGGATCACCGATATCTCTTGTGCATAATGGAACGACCGATATACCGTCCCCATTATGGTATCACCGATATCTCTTTTCCGTAAAGGAATCACCGATATATCTTCTGCATTATGGAATCACCGATATCTCTTCTGCATTATGGAATCACCGATATCTCTTCTGCATTAAGGGCATCACCGATATATCTTCCGCATTATGGAATCATAATTATCTCTTCTCCATTATGGAATCAACTATTTCTCTCATCCATTATGGAATCAGTGATATGTCTTCTTGATTATGGAATCATCGATATCTCTTTTTCTTTGTGGAATCACCGATATCTCTTCTACGTTATGGAATCACCGATATCTCCTCTACATTATGGAATCATAATTATCTCTCCTTCATTTTGGAATCACCGTTATCTCCTCCCCATTATGGAATCACCCATATCTCTTCTCCAATATAGAATCATCAATATCTCTTCTCCAATATGGAATCACCAATATCTCTTCTGTATTATGGAATCATCGATATGCCTTATTCATCATGGAATCATCGATATGCCTTATTCATCATGGAATCACCGATATCTCTTCTCCAATATGGAACCACCGATATCTCTTCTGCATTATGGAATCATCGATATGTCTTCTTCTTTATGGAATCACCGATATCTCTTCTCCACTATGGAATCACCGATATCACTCCTCTATTATGGAATCACCAATATCTCTTCTCGATTATGGAATCACGATTATCTCTCCTCCATTATGGAATCTGCTACACATCTCCTTCATTATAGAATCACCGATGTGTCTTCTCCATTATGGAATCATCCATATCTCTTCTCCAATATGGAATCACCGATATCTCTTGTGAATTATGGAATCATCGATATGTCTTCTTCATTATGGAATCACCGATATCTCTTCCTCAGTATGGAATCACCGATATCTCTCCTGCATTATCGAATCACGGATATCTCACCTTCATTATGGAATCATCAAAATCTCTCCTTTATTAACGAATGACCATTTACTCCTCTCCATTATGGAATCACCGATATCTCTTCTGCATTATGGGATCATAATTATTTCTCCTTCATTATGGAATCACCGATATCTCTTCTTCATTATGGAATCATCCATATCTCTTCTACATTATGGAATCACCGATATCTCTTCTCCAGTATGGAATCACCGATATCTCTTCTCCAGTATGGAATCACCGATATCTCTTCTCCATTATGGAATCATCGATATCTCTTCTTCATTATGAAATCACCGATATCTTTTCTGCATTATGGAATATCACCGATATCTCATCTGTATCATGGAACCATAATTATCTCTCCTCCATTATGGAATCAGCGATATGTCTCTCCATTATGGAATCAGCGATATGTCTCCTTGATTATGCAATCACCCGTATCTCTTCTGCATTATGGAATAATCGATATGTCTTATTCATCATGGAATCACCGATATCTCTTCTGCATTATGGAACCATCCATATCTCTTCTACATTATGGAATCACCGATATCTCTTCTCCAGTATGGAATCACCGATATCACTCCTCTGTTATGGAATCATCAATATCTCTTCTCGATTATGGAATCACGATTATCGCTCCTCCATTACCGAATCTTTCACACCTCTCCTTCATTATGGAATCACCGATATGTCTTCTCCATTATGGAATCATCCATATCTCTTGTGAATTATGGAATCATCGATATCTCTTCTTCATTAGGGAATCACCGATATCTCTTCTCCAATATGGAATCACCGATATCTCTTGTGAATTATGGAATCATGACTTCTTCATTATCGAATCATCAAAATCTCTTCTTTATTAAGGAATCACCATTTACTCCTCTCCATTATGGAATCACCGATATCTCTTCTGCATAATGGAAGGACCGATATCCCTTCTCCATTATGACATCACCGATATCTCTTCTCCATTATGGAATCACAATTGTCTGTTCTACATTATGGAATCATCGATATCTCTTCTGCATTGTGGAATCACCGATATCTCTTCTGCATTATGGAATCATAATTATCTCTCCTTCATTATGGAATCACCGATATCTCCTCTCCATTGTTGAATCATCCATATCTCTTCTACATTATGGAATCATCGATATCTCTCCTTCATTATAGAATTACCAATATCTCTTGTGAATTATGGAATCATTGATATGTCTACTTCATTATGGAATCACCGATATCTCTTCTGCATTATGGAATCATAATTGTCTCTCCTCAATTATGGAATCACCGATATCTCTTTTTCTTTACGTAATCAACGATATCTCTTATGCATTAATGAATCACGGATATCTCTTATGCATTATGGAATCACGGATATCTCCCCTCCGTTATGGAATCATCAGAATCTCTCCTTTATTATGGAATCACCGATAACTCCTGTCCATTAAGGGATCACCGATATCTCTTGTGCATAATGGAACGACCGATATACCGTCCCCATTATGGTATCACCGATATCTCTTTTCCGTAAAGGAATCACCGATATATCTTCTGCATTATGGAATCACCGATATCTCTTCTGCATTATGGAATCACCGATATCTCTTCTGCATTAAGGGCATCACCGATATATCTTCCGCATTATGGAATCATAATTATCTCTTCTCCATTATGGAATCAACTATTTCTCTCATCCATTATGGAATCAGTGATATGTCTTCTTGATTATGGAATCATCGATATCTCTTTTTCTTTGTGGAATCACCGATATCTCTTCTACGTTATGGAATCACCGATATCTCCTCTACATTATGGAATCATAATTATCTCTCCTTCATTTTGGAATCACCGTTATCTCCTCCCCATTATGGAATCACCCATATCTCTTCTCCAATATAGAATCATCAATATCTCTTCTCCAATATGGAATCACCAATATCTCTTCTGTATTATGGAATCATCGATATGCCTTATTCATCATGGAATCATCGATATGCCTTATTCATCATGGAATCACCGATATCTCTTCTCCAATATGGAACCACCGATATCTCTTCTGCATTATGGAATCATCGATATGTCTTCTTCTTTATGGAATCACCGATATCTCTTCTCCACTATGGAATCACCGATATCACTCCTCTATTATGGAATCACCAATATCTCTTCTCGATTATGGAATCACGATTATCTCTCCTCCATTATGGAATCTGCTACACATCTCCTTCATTATAGAATCACCGATGTGTCTTCTCCATTATGGAATCATCCATATCTCTTCTCCAATATGGAATCACCGATATCTCTTGTGAATTATGGAATCATCGATATGTCTTCTTCATTATGGAATCACCGATATCTCTTCCTCAGTATGGAATCACCGATATCTCTCCTGCATTATCGAATCACGGATATCTCACCTTCATTATGGAATCATCAAAATCTCTCCTTTATTAACGAATGACCATTTACTCCTCTCCATTATGGAATCACCGATATCTCTTCTGCATTATGGGATCATAATTATTTCTCCTTCATTATGGAATCACCGATATCTCTTCTTCATTATGGAATCATCCATATCTCTTCTACATTATGGAATCACCGATATCTCTTCTCCAGTATGGAATCATCGATATCTCTTCTGCATTGTGGAATCACCGATATCTCTTCTGCATTATGGAATCATAATTATCTCTCCTTCATTATGGAATCACCGATATCTCCTCTCCATTGTTGAATCATCCATATCTCTTCTACATTATGGAATCATCGATATCTCTCCTTCATTATAGAATTACCAATATCTCTTGTGAATTATGGAATCATTGATATGTCTACTTCATTATGGAATCACCGATATCTCTTCTGCATTATGGAATCATAATTGTCTCTCCTCAATTATGGAATCACCGATATCTCTTTTTCTTTACGTAATCAACGATATCTCTTATGCATTAATGAATCACGGATATCTCTTATGCATTATGGAATCACGGATATCTCCCCTCCGTTATGGAATCATCAGAATCTCTCCTTTATTATGGAATCACCGATAACTCCTGTCCATTAAGGGATCACCGATATCTCTTGTGCATAATGGAACGACCGATATACCGTCCCCATTATGGTATCACCGATATCTCTTTTCCGTAAAGGAATCACCGATATATCTTCTGCATTATGGAATCACCGATATCTCTTCTGCATTATGGAATCACCGATATCTCTTCTGCATTAAGGGCATCACCGATATATCTTCCGCATTATGGAATCATAATTATCTCTTCTCCATTATGGAATCAACTATTTCTCTCATCCATTATGGAATCAGTGATATGTCTTCTTGATTATGGAATCATCGATATCTCTTTTTCTTTGTGGAATCACCGATATCTCTTCTACGTTATGGAATCACCGATATCTCCTCTACATTATGGAATCATAATTATCTCTCCTTCATTTTGGAATCACCGTTATCTCCTCCCCATTATGGAATCACCCATATCTCTTCTCCAATATAGAATCATCAATATCTCTTCTCCAATATGGAATCACCAATATCTCTTCTGTATTATGGAATCATCGATATGCCTTATTCATCATGGAATCATCGATATGCCTTATTCATCATGGAATCACCGATATCTCTTCTCCAATATGGAACCACCGATATCTCTTCTGCATTATGGAATCATCGATATGTCTTCTTCTTTATGGAATCACCGATATCTCTTCTCCACTATGGAATCACCGATATCACTCCTCTATTATGGAATCACCAATATCTCTTCTCGATTATGGAATCACGATTATCTCTCCTCCATTATGGAATCTGCTACACATCTCCTTCATTATAGAATCACCGATGTGTCTTCTCCATTATGGAATCATCCATATCTCTTCTCCAATATGGAATCACCGATATCTCTTGTGAATTATGGAATCATCGATATGTCTTCTTCATTATGGAATCACCGATATCTCTTCCTCAGTATGGAATCACCGATATCTCTCCTGCATTATCGAATCACGGATATCTCACCTTCATTATGGAATCATCAAAATCTCTCCTTTATTAACGAATGACCATTTACTCCTCTCCATTATGGAATCACCGATATCTCTTCTGCATTATGGGATCATAATTATTTCTCCTTCATTATGGAATCACCGATATCTCTTCTTCATTATGGAATCATCCATATCTCTTCTACATTATGGAATCACCGATATCTCTTCTCCAGTATGGAATCACCGATATCTCTTCTCCATTATGGAATCATCGATATCTCTTCTTCATTATGAAATCACCGATATCTTTTCTGCATTATGGAATATCACCGATATCTCATCTGTATCATGGAACCATAATTATCTCTCCTCCATTATGGAATCAGCGATATGTCTCTCCATTATGGAATCAGCGATATGTCTCCTTGATTATGCAATCACCCGTATCTCTTCTGCATTATGGAATAATCGATATGTCTTATTCATCATGGAATCACCGATATCTCTTCTGCATTATGGAACCATCCATATCTCTTCTACATTATGGAATCACCGATATCTCTTCTCCAGTATGGAATCACCGATATCACTCCTCTGTTATGGAATCATCAATATCTCTTCTCGATTATGGAATCACGATTATCGCTCCTCCATTACCGAATCTTTCACACCTCTCCTTCATTATGGAATCACCGATATGTCTTCTCCATTATGGAATCATCCATATCTCTTGTGAATTATGGAATCATCGATATCTCTTCTTCATTAGGGAATCACCGATATCTCTTCTCCAATATGGAATCACCGATATCTCTTGTGAATTATGGAATCATGACTTCTTCATTATCGAATCATCAAAATCTCTTCTTTATTAAGGAATCACCATTTACTCCTCTCCATTATGGAATCACCGATATCTCTTCTGCATAATGGAAGGACCGATATCCCTTCTCCATTATGACATCACCGATATCTCTTCTCCATTATGGAATCACAATTGTCTGTTCTACATTATGGAATCATCGATATCTCTTCTGCATTGTGGAATCACCGATATCTCTTCTGCATTATGGAATCATAATTATCTCTCCTTCATTATGGAATCACCGATATCTCCTCTCCATTGTTGAATCATCCATATCTCTTCTACATTATGGAATCATCGATATCTCTCCTTCATTATAGAATTACCAATATCTCTTGTGAATTATGGAATCATTGATATGTCTACTTCATTATGGAATCACCGATATCTCTTCTGCATTATGGAATCATAATTGTCTCTCCTCAATTATGGAATCACCGATATCTCTTTTTCTTTACGTAATCAACGATATCTCTTATGCATTAATGAATCACGGATATCTCTTATGCATTATGGAATCACGGATATCTCCCCTCCGTTATGGAATCATCAGAATCTCTCCTTTATTATGGAATCACCGATAACTCCTGTCCATTAAGGGATCACCGATATCTCTTGTGCATAATGGAACGACCGATATACCGTCCCCATTATGGTATCACCGATATCTCTTTTCCGTAAAGGAATCACCGATATATCTTCTGCATTATGGAATCACCGATATCTCTTCTGCATTATGGAATCACCGATATCTCTTCTGCATTAAGGGCATCACCGATATATCTTCCGCATTATGGAATCATAATTATCTCTTCTCCATTATGGAATCAACTATTTCTCTCATCCATTATGGAATCAGTGATATGTCTTCTTGATTATGGAATCATCGATATCTCTTTTTCTTTGTGGAATCACCGATATCTCTTCTACGTTATGGAATCACCGATATCTCCTCTACATTATGGAATCATAATTATCTCTCCTTCATTTTGGAATCACCGTTATCTCCTCCCCATTATGGAATCACCCATATCTCTTCTCCAATATAGAATCATCAATATCTCTTCTCCAATATGGAATCACCAATATCTCTTCTGTATTATGGAATCATCGATATGCCTTATTCATCATGGAATCATCGATATGCCTTATTCATCATGGAATCACCGATATCTCTTCTCCAATATGGAACCACCGATATCTCTTCTGCATTATGGAATCATCGATATGTCTTCTTCTTTATGGAATCACCGATATCTCTTCTCCACTATGGAATCACCGATATCACTCCTCTATTATGGAATCACCAATATCTCTTCTCGATTATGGAATCACGATTATCTCTCCTCCATTATGGAATCTGCTACACATCTCCTTCATTATAGAATCACCGATGTGTCTTCTCCATTATGGAATCATCCATATCTCTTCTCCAATATGGAATCACCGATATCTCTTGTGAATTATGGAATCATCGATATGTCTTCTTCATTATGGAATCACCGATATCTCTTCCTCAGTATGGAATCACCGATATCTCTCCTGCATTATCGAATCACGGATATCTCACCTTCATTATGGAATCATCAAAATCTCTCCTTTATTAACGAATGACCATTTACTCCTCTCCATTATGGAATCACCGATATCTCTTCTGCATTATGGGATCATAATTATTTCTCCTTCATTATGGAATCACCGATATCTCTTCTTCATTATGGAATCATCCATATCTCTTCTACATTATGGAATCACCGATATCTCTTCTCCAGTATGGAATCACCGATATCTCTTCTCCAGTATGGAATCACCGATATCTCTTCTCCATTATGGAATCATCGATATCTCTTCTTCATTATGAAATCACCGATATCTTTTCTGCATTATGGAATATCACCGATATCTCATCTGTATCATGGAACCATAATTATCTCTCCTCCATTATGGAATCAGCGATATGTCTCTCCATTATGGAATCAGCGATATGTCTCCTTGATTATGCAATCACCCGTATCTCTTCTGCATTATGGAATAATCGATATGTCTTATTCATCATGGAATCACCGATATCTCTTCTGCATTATGGAACCATCCATATCTCTTCTACATTATGGAATCACCGATATCTCTTCTCCAGTATGGAATCACCGATATCACTCCTCTGTTATGGAATCATCAATATCTCTTCTCGATTATGGAATCACGATTATCGCTCCTCCATTACCGAATCTTTCACACCTCTCCTTCATTATGGAATCACCGATATGTCTTCTCCATTATGGAATCATCCATATCTCTTGTGAATTATGGAATCATCGATATCTCTTCTTCATTAGGGAATCACCGATATCTCTTCTCCAATATGGAATCACCGATATCTCTTGTGAATTATGGAATCATGACTTCTTCATTATCGAATCATCAAAATCTCTTCTTTATTAAGGAATCACCATTTACTCCTCTCCATTATGGAATCACCGATATCTCTTCTGCATAATGGAAGGACCGATATCCCTTCTCCATTATGACATCACCGATATCTCTTCTGCATAATGGAAGGACCGATATCCCTTCTCCATTATGACATCACCGATATCTCTTCTCCATTATGGAATCACAATTGTCTGTTCTACATTATGGAATCATCGATATCTCTTCTGCATTGTGGAATCACCGATATCTCTTCTGCATTATGGAATCATAATTATCTCTCCTTCATTATGGAATCACCGATATCTCCTCTCCATTGTTGAATCATCCATATCTCTTCTACATTATGGAATCATCGATATCTCTCCTTCATTATAGAATTACCAATATCTCTTGTGAATTATGGAATCATTGATATGTCTACTTCATTATGGAATCACCGATATCTCTTCTGCATTATGGAATCATAATTGTCTCTCCTCAATTATGGAATCACCGATATCTCTTTTTCTTTACGTAATCAACGATATCTCTTATGCATTAATAAATCACGGATATCTCTTATGCATTATGGAATCACGGATATCTCCCCTCCGTTATGGAATCATCAGAATCTCTCCTTTATTATGGAATCACCGATAACTCCTGTCCATTAAGGGATCACCGATATCTCTTGTGCATAATGGAACGACCGATATACCGTCCCCATTATGGTATCACCGATATCTCTTTTCCGTAAAGGAATCACCGATATATCTTCTGCATTATGGAATCACCGATATCTCTTCTGCATTATGGAATCACCGATATCTCTTCTGCATTAAGGGCATCACCGATATATCTTCCGCATTATGGAATCATAATTATCTCTTCTCCATTATGGAATCAACTATTTCTCTCATCCATTATGGAATCAGTGATATGTCTTCTTGATTATGGAATCATCGATATCTCTTTTTCTTTGTGGAATCACCGATATCTCTTCTACGTTATGGAATCACCGATATCTCCTCTACATTATGGAATCATAATTATCTCTCCTTCATTTTGGAATCACCGTTATCTCCTCCCCATTATGGAATCACCCATATCTCTTCTCCAATATAGAATCATCAATATCTCTTCTCCAATATGGAATCACCAATATCTCTTCTGTATTATGGAATCATCGATATGCCTTATTCATCATGGAATCATCGATATGCCTTATTCATCATGGAATCACCGATATCTCTTCTCCAATATGGAACCACCGATATCTCTTCTGCATTATGGAATCATCGATATGTCTTCTTCTTTATGGAATCACCGATATCTCTTCTCCACTATGGAATCACCGATATCACTCCTCTATTATGGAATCACCAATATCTCTTCTCGATTATGGAATCACGATTATCTCTCCTCCATTATGGAATCTGCTACACATCTCCTTCATTATAGAATCACCGATGTGTCTTCTCCATTATGGAATCATCCATATCTCTTCTCCAATATGGAATCACCGATATCTCTTGTGAATTATGGAATCATCGATATGTCTTCTTCATTATGGAATCACCGATATCTCTTCCTCAGTATGGAATCACCGATATCTCTCCTGCATTATCGAATCACGGATATCTCACCTTCATTATGGAATCATCAAAATCTCTCCTTTATTAACGAATGACCATTTACTCCTCTCCATTATGGAATCACCGATATCTCTTCTGCATTATGGGATCATAATTATTTCTCCTTCATTATGGAATCACCGATATCTCTTCTTCATTATGGAATCATCCATATCTCTTCTACATTATGGAATCACCGATATCTCTTCTCCAGTATGGAATCACCGATATCTCTTCTCCAGTATGGAATCACCGATATCTCTTCTCCATTATGGAATCATCGATATCTCTTCTTCATTATGAAATCACCGATATCTTTTCTGCATTATGGAATATCACCGATATCTCATCTGTATCATGGAACCATAATTATCTCTCCTCCATTATGGAATCAGCGATATGTCTCTCCATTATGGAATCAGCGATATGTCTCCTTGATTATGCAATCACCCGTATCTCTTCTGCATTATGGAATAATCGATATGTCTTATTCATCATGGAATCACCGATATCTCTTCTGCATTATGGAACCATCCATATCTCTTCTACATTATGGAATCACCGATATCTCTTCTCCAGTATGGAATCACCGATATCACTCCTCTGTTATGGAATCATCAATATCTCTTCTCGATTATGGAATCACGATTATCGCTCCTCCATTACCGAATCTTTCACACCTCTCCTTCATTATGGAATCACCGATATGTCTTCTCCATTATGGAATCATCCATATCTCTTGTGAATTATGGAATCATCGATATCTCTTCTTCATTAGGGAATCACCGATATCTCTTCTCCAATATGGAATCACCGATATCTCTTGTGAATTATGGAATCATGACTTCTTCATTATCGAATCATCAAAATCTCTTCTTTATTAAGGAATCACCATTTACTCCTCTCCATTATGGAATCACCGATATCTCTTCTGCATAATGGAAGGACCGATATCCCTTCTCCATTATGACATCACCGATATCTCTTCTCCATTATGGAATCACAATTGTCTGTTCTACATTATGGAATCATCGATATCTCTTCTGCATTGTGGAATCACCGATATCTCTTCTGCATTATGGAATCATAATTATCTCTCCTTCATTATGGAATCACCGATATCTCCTCTCCATTGTTGAATCATCCATATCTCTTCTACATTATGGAATCATCGATATCTCTCCTTCATTATAGAATTACCAATATCTCTTGTGAATTATGGAATCATTGATATGTCTACTTCATTATGGAATCACCGATATCTCTTCTGCATTATGGAATCATAATTGTCTCTCCTCAATTATGGAATCACCGATATCTCTTTTTCTTTACGTAATCAACGATATCTCTTATGCATTAATGAATCACGGATATCTCTTATGCATTATGGAATCACGGATATCTCCCCTCCGTTATGGAATCATCAGAATCTCTCCTTTATTATGGAATCACCGATAACTCCTGTCCATTAAGGGATCACCGATATCTCTTGTGCATAATGGAACGACCGATATACCGTCCCCATTATGGTATCACCGATATCTCTTTTCCGTAAAGGAATCACCGATATATCTTCTGCATTATGGAATCACCGATATCTCTTCTGCATTATGGAATCACCGATATCTCTTCTGCATTAAGGGCATCACCGATATATCTTCCGCATTATGGAATCATAATTATCTCTTCTCCATTATGGAATCAACTATTTCTCTCATCCATTATGGAATCAGTGATATGTCTTCTTGATTATGGAATCATCGATATCTCTTTTTCTTTGTGGAATCACCGATATCTCTTCTACGTTATGGAATCACCGATATCTCCTCTACATTATGGAATCATAATTATCTCTCCTTCATTTTGGAATCACCGTTATCTCCTCCCCATTATGGAATCACCCATATCTCTTCTCCAATATAGAATCATCAATATCTCTTCTCCAATATGGAATCACCAATATCTCTTCTGTATTATGGAATCATCGATATGCCTTATTCATCATGGAATCATCGATATGCCTTATTCATCATGGAATCACCGATATCTCTTCTCCAATATGGAACCACCGATATCTCTTCTGCATTATGGAATCATCGATATGTCTTCTTCTTTATGGAATCACCGATATCTCTTCTCCACTATGGAATCACCGATATCACTCCTCTATTATGGAATCACCAATATCTCTTCTCGATTATGGAATCACGATTATCTCTCCTCCATTATGGAATCTGCTACACATCTCCTTCATTATAGAATCACCGATGTGTCTTCTCCATTATGGAATCATCCATATCTCTTCTCCAATATGGAATCACCGATATCTCTTGTGAATTATGGAATCATCGATATGTCTTCTTCATTATGGAATCACCGATATCTCTTCCTCAGTATGGAATCACCGATATCTCTCCTGCATTATCGAATCACGGATATCTCACCTTCATTATGGAATCATCAAAATCTCTCCTTTATTAACGAATGACCATTTACTCCTCTCCATTATGGAATCACCGATATCTCTTCTGCATTATGGGATCATAATTATTTCTCCTTCATTATGGAATCACCGATATCTCTTCTTCATTATGGAATCATCCATATCTCTTCTACATTATGGAATCACCGATATCTCTTCTCCAGTATGGAATCACCGATATCTCTTCTCCAGTATGGAATCACCGATATCTCTTCTCCATTATGGAATCATCGATATCTCTTCTTCATTATGAAATCACCGATATCTTTTCTGCATTATGGAATATCACCGATATCTCATCTGTATCATGGAACCATAATTATCTCTCCTCCATTATGGAATCAGCGATATGTCTCTCCATTATGGAATCAGCGATATGTCTCCTTGATTATGCAATCACCCGTATCTCTTCTGCATTATGGAATAATCGATATGTCTTATTCATCATGGAATCACCGATATCTCTTCTGCATTATGGAACCATCCATATCTCTTCTACATTATGGAATCACCGATATCTCTTCTCCAGTATGGAATCACCGATATCACTCCTCTGTTATGGAATCATCAATATCTCTTCTCGATTATGGAATCACGATTATCGCTCCTCCATTACCGAATCTTTCACACCTCTCCTTCATTATGGAATCACCGATATGTCTTCTCCATTATGGAATCATCCATATCTCTTGTGAATTATGGAATCATCGATATCTCTTCTTCATTAGGGAATCACCGATATCTCTTCTCCAATATGGAATCACCGATATCTCTTGTGAATTATGGAATCATGACTTCTTCATTATCGAATCATCAAAATCTCTTCTTTATTAAGGAATCACCATTTACTCCTCTCCATTATGGAATCACCGATATCTCTTCTGCATAATGGAAGGACCGATATCCCTTCTCCATTATGACATCACCGATATCTCTTCTCCATTATGGAATCACAATTGTCTGTTCTACATTATGGAATCATCGATATCTCTTCTGCATTGTGGAATCACCGATATCTCTTCTGCATTATGGAATCATAATTATCTCTCCTTCATTATGGAATCACCGATATCTCCTCTCCATTGTTGAATCATCCATATCTCTTCTACATTATGGAATCATCGATATCTCTCCTTCATTATAGAATTACCAATATCTCTTGTGAATTATGGAATCATTGATATGTCTACTTCATTATGGAATCACCGATATCTCTTCTGCATTATGGAATCATAATTGTCTCTCCTCAATTATGGAATCACCGATATCTCTTTTTCTTTACGTAATCAACGATATCTCTTATGCATTAATGAATCACGGATATCTCTTATGCATTATGGAATCACGGATATCTCCCCTCCGTTATGGAATCATCAGAATCTCTCCTTTATTATGGAATCACCGATAACTCCTGTCCATTAAGGGATCACCGATATCTCTTGTGCATAATGGAACGACCGATATACCGTCCCCATTATGGTATCACCGATATCTCTTTTCCGTAAAGGAATCACCGATATATCTTCTGCATTATGGAATCACCGATATCTCTTCTGCATTATGGAATCACCGATATCTCTTCTGCATTAAGGGCATCACCGATATATCTTCCGCATTATGGAATCATAATTATCTCTTCTCCATTATGGAATCAACTATTTCTCTCATCCATTATGGAATCAGTGATATGTCTTCTTGATTATGGAATCATCGATATCTCTTTTTCTTTGTGGAATCACCGATATCTCTTCTACGTTATGGAATCACCGATATCTCCTCTACATTATGGAATCATAATTATCTCTCCTTCATTTTGGAATCACCGTTATCTCCTCCCCATTATGGAATCACCCATATCTCTTCTCCAATATAGAATCATCAATATCTCTTCTCCAATATGGAATCACCAATATCTCTTCTGTATTATGGAATCATCGATATGCCTTATTCATCATGGAATCATCGATATGCCTTATTCATCATGGAATCACCGATATCTCTTCTCCAATATGGAACCACCGATATCTCTTCTGCATTATGGAATCATCGATATGTCTTCTTCTTTATGGAATCACCGATATCTCTTCTCCACTATGGAATCACCGATATCACTCCTCTATTATGGAATCACCAATATCTCTTCTCGATTATGGAATCACGATTATCTCTCCTCCATTATGGAATCTGCTACACATCTCCTTCATTATAGAATCACCGATGTGTCTTCTCCATTATGGAATCATCCATATCTCTTCTCCAATATGGAATCACCGATATCTCTTGTGAATTATGGAATCATCGATATGTCTTCTTCATTATGGAATCACCGATATCTCTTCCTCAGTATGGAATCACCGATATCTCTCCTGCATTATCGAATCACGGATATCTCACCTTCATTATGGAATCATCAAAATCTCTCCTTTATTAACGAATGACCATTTACTCCTCTCCATTATGGAATCACCGATATCTCTTCTGCATTATGGGATCATAATTATTTCTCCTTCATTATGGAATCACCGATATCTCTTCTTCATTATGGAATCATCCATATCTCTTCTACATTATGGAATCACCGATATCTCTTCTCCAGTATGGAATCACCGATATCTCTTCTCCAGTATGGAATCACCGATATCTCTTCTCCATTATGGAATCATCGATATCTCTTCTTCATTATGAAATCACCGATATCTTTTCTGCATTATGGAATATCACCGATATCTCATCTGTATCATGGAACCATAATTATCTCTCCTCCATTATGGAATCAGCGATATGTCTCTCCATTATGGAATCAGCGATATGTCTCCTTGATTATGCAATCACCCGTATCTCTTCTGCATTATGGAATAATCGATATGTCTTATTCATCATGGAATCACCGATATCTCTTCTGCATTATGGAACCATCCATATCTCTTCTACATTATGGAATCACCGATATCTCTTCTCCAGTATGGAATCACCGATATCACTCCTCTGTTATGGAATCATCAATATCTCTTCTCGATTATGGAATCACGATTATCGCTCCTCCATTACCGAATCTTTCACACCTCTCCTTCATTATGGAATCACCGATATGTCTTCTCCATTATGGAATCATCCATATCTCTTGTGAATTATGGAATCATCGATATCTCTTCTTCATTAGGGAATCACCGATATCTCTTCTCCAATATGGAATCACCGATATCTCTTGTGAATTATGGAATCATGACTTCTTCATTATCGAATCATCAAAATCTCTTCTTTATTAAGGAATCACCATTTACTCCTCTCCATTATGGAATCACCGATATCTCTTCTGCATAATGGAAGGACCGATATCCCTTCTCCATTATGACATCACCGATATCTCTTCTGCATAATGGAAGGACCGATATCCCTTCTCCATTATGACATCACCGATATCTCTTCTCCATTATGGAATCACAATTGTCTGTTCTACATTATGGAATCATCGATATCTCTTCTGCATTGTGGAATCACCGATATCTCTTCTGCATTATGGAATCATAATTATCTCTCCTTCATTATGGAATCACCGATATCTCCTCTCCATTGTTGAATCATCCATATCTCTTCTACATTATGGAATCATCGATATCTCTCCTTCATTATAGAATTACCAATATCTCTTGTGAATTATGGAATCATTGATATGTCTACTTCATTATGGAATCACCGATATCTCTTCTGCATTATGGAATCATAATTGTCTCTCCTCAATTATGGAATCACCGATATCTCTTTTTCTTTACGTAATCAACGATATCTCTTATGCATTAATAAATCACGGATATCTCTTATGCATTATGGAATCACGGATATCTCCCCTCCGTTATGGAATCATCAGAATCTCTCCTTTATTATGGAATCACCGATAACTCCTGTCCATTAAGGGATCACCGATATCTCTTGTGCATAATGGAACGACCGATATACCGTCCCCATTATGGTATCACCGATATCTCTTTTCCGTAAAGGAATCACCGATATATCTTCTGCATTATGGAATCACCGATATCTCTTCTGCATTATGGAATCACCGATATCTCTTCTGCATTAAGGGCATCACCGATATATCTTCCGCATTATGGAATCATAATTATCTCTTCTCCATTATGGAATCAACTATTTCTCTCATCCATTATGGAATCAGTGATATGTCTTCTTGATTATGGAATCATCGATATCTCTTTTTCTTTGTGGAATCACCGATATCTCTTCTACGTTATGGAATCACCGATATCTCCTCTACATTATGGAATCATAATTATCTCTCCTTCATTTTGGAATCACCGTTATCTCCTCCCCATTATGGAATCACCCATATCTCTTCTCCAATATAGAATCATCAATATCTCTTCTCCAATATGGAATCACCAATATCTCTTCTGTATTATGGAATCATCGATATGCCTTATTCATCATGGAATCATCGATATGCCTTATTCATCATGGAATCACCGATATCTCTTCTCCAATATGGAACCACCGATATCTCTTCTGCATTATGGAATCATCGATATGTCTTCTTCTTTATGGAATCACCGATATCTCTTCTCCACTATGGAATCACCGATATCACTCCTCTATTATGGAATCACCAATATCTCTTCTCGATTATGGAATCACGATTATCTCTCCTCCATTATGGAATCTGCTACACATCTCCTTCATTATAGAATCACCGATGTGTCTTCTCCATTATGGAATCATCCATATCTCTTCTCCAATATGGAATCACCGATATCTCTTGTGAATTATGGAATCATCGATATGTCTTCTTCATTATGGAATCACCGATATCTCTTCCTCAGTATGGAATCACCGATATCTCTCCTGCATTATCGAATCACGGATATCTCACCTTCATTATGGAATCATCAAAATCTCTCCTTTATTAACGAATGACCATTTAATCCTCTCCATTATGGAATCACCGATATCTCTTCTGCATTATGGGATCATAATTATTTCTCCTTCATTATGGAATCACCGATATCTCTTCTTCATTATGGAATCATCCATATCTCTTCTACATTATGGAATCACCGATATCTCTTCTCCAGTATGGAATCACCGATATCTCTTCTCCAGTATGGAATCACCGATATCTCTTCTCCATTATGGAATCATCGATATCTCTTCTTCATTATGAAATCACCGATATCTTTTCTGCATTATGGAATATCACCGATATCTCATCTGTATCATGGAACCATAATTATCTCTCCTCCATTATGGAATCAGCGATATGTCTCTCCATTATGGAATCAGCGATATGTCTCCTTGATTATGCAATCACCCGTATCTCTTCTGCATTATGGAATAATCGATATGTCTTATTCATCATGGAATCACCGATATCTCTTCTGCATTATGGAACCATCCATATCTCTTCTACATTATGGAATCATCGATATCTCTCCTTCATTATAGAATTACCAATATCTCTTGTGAATTATGGAATCACCGATATCTCTTCTCCATAATGGAATCACAATTCTCTCTCCTCCATTATGGAATCAGTGATATCTCTCCTCCATTATGGAATCACCGATATCTCTTTTTCTTTATGTAATCACCGATATCTCTTCTGCATTATGGAATCATCAATATGTCTTCTTCCTTATGGAATCACCGATATCTGTTCTCCTGTATGGAATCACCGTTATCACTCCTCTATTATGTAATCACCAATATCACTCCTCTATTATGGAATCACCAATATCTCTTCTCGATTATGTAATCACGATTATCTCTCCTCCATTATGGAATCTTCTACACCTCTCCTTCATTATGGAATCACCGATGTGTCTTCTCCGTTATGGAATCATCCATATCTCTTCTACATTATGGAATCATCGATATCTCTCCTTCATTAGTAAATCACCGATATCTCTTGTGAATTATGGAATCATCGATATCTCTTCTTCATTATCGAATCATCAAAATCTCTCCTTTATTAAGGAATCACCATTTACTCCACTCCGTTATGCAATCACCGATATCTCTTCAGCATAATGGAAGGACGGATATCCCTTCTCCATTATGACATCACCGATATCTCTTCTGCATTATGGAATACCCGATACCTCTTCTGCATTATGTAATCATAATTATTTCTCCGTCATTATGGAATCAACGATATCACTTCTCCATTATGGAATCACAATTGTCTGTTCTACATTATGGAATCACCGATGTCTCCTCCCCATTATGGAATCACCCATATCTCTTCTACATTATGGAATCACAGTTATCTCTCCTTTTTTATGGAATCACCGATATCTCTTCTGCATTATGGAATCATCGATATGTCTTATTCATCATGGAATCACCGATATCTCTTCTCCAGTATTGAATCACTGATATCTATTCTGCATTATCGAATCACGGATATCTCTTCTCCATTATGGAATCACCGATATCTCTTCTCCATTATGGAATGACCGATATCTCTTCTGCATTATGGAATCACCGATATCTCTTCTCCAGTATGAAATCACCGATATCACTCCTCTGTTATGGAATCATCAATATCTCTTCTCGATTATGGAATCACGATTATCGCTCCTCCATTACCGAATCTTTCACACCTCTCCTTCATTATGGAATCACCGATATGTCTTCTCCATTATGGAATCACCGATATGTCTTCTCCATTATGGAATCATCCATATCTCTTGTGAATTATGGAATCATCGATATCTCTTCTTCATTAGGGAATCAGCGATATCTCTTCTCCAATATGGAATCACCTATATCTCTTGTGAATTATGGAATCATGACTTCTTCATTATCGAATCATCAAAATCTCTCCTTTATTAAGGAATCACCATTTACTCCTCCCCATTATGGAATCACCGATATCTCTTCTGCATAATGGAAGGACCGATATCCCTTCTCCATTATGACATCACCGATATCTCTTCTCCATTATGGAATCACAATTGTCTGTTCTACATTATGGAATCATCGATATCTCTTCTGCATTGTGGAATCACCGATATCTCTTCTGCATTATGGAATCATAATTATCTCTCCTTCATTATGGAATCACCGATATCTCCTCTCCATTGTTGAATCATCCATATCTCTTCTACATTATGGAATCATCGATATCTCTCCTTCATTATAGAATAACCAATATCTCTTGTGAATCATGGAATCATTGATATGTCTACTTCATTATGGAATCACCGATATCTCTTCTGCATTATGGAATCATAATTGTCTCTCCTCAATTATGGAATCACCGATATCTCTTTTTCTTTACGTAATCAACGATATCTCTTATGCATTAAGGAATCACGGATATCGCTTATGCATTATGGAATCACGGATATCTCTTATGCATTATGGAATCACGGATATCTCCCCTCCGTTATGGAATCATCAGAATCTCTTCTTTATTATGGAATCACCGATAACTCCTGTCCATTAAGGGATCACCGATATCTCTTCTGCATAATGGAACGACCGATATACCGTCCCCATTATGGAATCACCGATATCTCTTTTCCGTAAAGGAATCACCGATATATCTTCTGCAATATGGAATCACCGATATCTGTTCTGCATTATGGAATCACCGATATCTCTTCTGCATTATGGAATCACCGATATCTCTTCTGCATTAAGGGCATCACCGATATATCTTCCGCATTATGGAATCATAATTATCTCTTCTCCATTATGGAATCAACTATTTCTCTCATCCATTATGGAATCAGTGATATGTCTTCTTGATTATGGAATCATCGATATCTCTTTTTCTTTGTGGAATCACCGATATCTCTTCTACATTATGGAATCACCGATATCTCCTCTACATTATGGAATCATAATTATCTCTCCTTCATTTTGGAATCACCGTTATCTCCTCCCCATTATGGAATCACCCATATCTCTTCTCCAATATAGAATCATCAATATCTCTTCTCCAATATGGAATCACCAATATCTCTTCTGTATTATGGAATCATCGATATGCCTTATTCATCATGGAATCACCGATATCTCTTCTCCATTATGGAACCACCGATATCTCTTCTGCATTATGGAATCATCGATATGTCTTCTTCTTTATGGAATGACCGATATCTCTTCTCCACTATGGAATCACCGATATCACTCCTCTATTATGGAATCACCAATATCTCTTCTCGATTATGGAATCACGATTATCTCTCCTCCATTATGGAATCTGCTACACATCTCCTTCATTATAGAATCACCGATGTGTCTTCTCCATTATGGAATCATCCATATCTCTTCTCCAATATGGAATCACCGATATCTCTTGTGAATTATGGAATCATCGATATGTCTTCTTCATTATGGAATCACCGATATCTCTTCTGCATTATCGAATCACGGATATCTCACCTTCATTATGGAATCATCAAAATCTCTTCTTTATTAACGAATCACCATTTACTCCTCTCCATTATGGAATCACCGATATCTCTTCTGCATTATGGAATCATAATTATCTCTCCTTCATTATGGAATCATCGATATCTCCTCTCCATTATGGAATCATCCATATCTCTTCTACATTATGGAATCACCGATATCTCTTCTCCAGTATGGAATCACCGATATCTCTTCTCCATTATGGAATCATCGATATCTCTTCTTCATTATGAAATCACCGATATCTTTTCTGCATTATGGAATATCACCGATATCTCATCTGTATCATGGAACCATAATTATCTCTCCTCCATTATGGAATCAGCGATATGCCTCTCCATTATGGAATCAGCGATATTTCTCCTTGATTATGCAATCACTGATATCTCTTCTGCATTATGGAATCACCGATATCTCATCTGCATTATGGAATCATCGATATGTCTTCTTCTTTATGGAATCACCGTTATCTCTTCTCCAGTATGGAATCACCGATATCACTACTCTATTATGAAATCACCAATATCACTTCTCGATTATGGAATCACGATTATCTCTCCTCCATTATGGAATCTTTTACACCTCTTCTTCATTATGGAATTACCGATATACCGTCTCTATTATGGAATCATCCATATCTCTTCTACATTATGGAATCATCCATATCTCTTTTTCTTTATGGAATCACTGATATCTCTTCTGCATTATGGAATAACCGATATCTCATCTGAATTATGGAATCACCAGTATCTCCTCTGCATTATGGAATCATCGATATGTCTTATTCATCATGGAATCACCGATATCTCTTCTGCAATATGGAATCAACGATATGTCTTCTTCTTTATGGAATCACCGTTATCTCTTCTCCAGTATGGAATCACCAATATCACTACTCTATTATGGAATCACCAATATCACTTCTCGATTATAGAATCACGATTATCTCTCCTCCATTATGGAATCTTCTACACCTCTCCTTCATTATGGAATCACCGATATGTCTTCTTCATTATGGAACCATCCATATCTCTTCTACATTATGGAATCATCGATATCTCTCCTTCATTATAGAATTACCAATATCTCTAGTGAATTATGGAATCACCGATATCTCTTCTCCAGTATGGAATCACCGATATCTCTTCTGCATTATGGAATCACGGATATCTATTCTCCATTATGGGATCACCGATATCTCTTCTTCATTATGGAATCATCGATATGTCTTCTTCTTTATGGAATCACCGTTATCTCTTCTCCAGTATGGAATCACCGATATCACTACTCTATTATGAAATCACCAATATCACTTCTCGATTATGGAATCACGATTATCTCTCCTCCATTACGGAATCTTTTACACCTCTTCTTCATTATGGAATCACCGATATGTCTTCTCCATTATGGAATCATCCATATCTCTTCTACATTATGGAATCATCGATATCTCTTTTTCTTTATGGAATCACTGATATCTCTTCTGCATTTTGGAATCACCGATATCTCATCTTAATTATGGAACCATAGTTATCTCTCCTTCATTATGGAATCACCGATATCTCATCTCCATTATGGAATCACCCGTATCTCTTCTGCATTATGGAATCATCGATATGTCTTATTCATCATGGAATCACCGATATCTCTTCTGCATTATGGAATCATCGATATGTCTTCTTCTTTATGGAATCACCGTTATCTCTTCTCCAGTATTGAATCACCAATATCACTACTCTATTATGGAATCACCAATATCAATTCTCGATTATGGAATCACGATTATCTCTCCTCCATTATGGAATCTTCTACACCTCTCCTTCATTATGGAATCCCCGATATGTCTTCTTCATTATGGAACCATCCATATATCTTCTACATTATGGAATCATCGATATCTCTCCTTCATTATAGAATTACCAATATTTCTTGTGAATTATGGAATCATCGATATGTCTTCATCATTATGGAATCACCGATATCTCTTCTCCAGTATGGAATCACCGATATCTCCTCTGCATTATGGAATCACGGATATCTCTTCTACATTATGGAATCACCGATATCTCTTCTGCATTATCGAATCACAAATGTCCTCCATTATGGAATCAGATATATCTCTCCTCCATTGTGGAATCACCGATATCTCTATTCCATTATGGAATCATCGATATCTCTTCTTCATTATGGAATCACCGATATCTCTTCTCCAGTATGGAATCACCGATATCTCTTCTCCAGTATGGAATCACCGATATCTCTTCTCCATTATGGAATCATCGATATCTCTTCTTCATTATGAAATCACCGATATCTTTTCTGCATTATGGAATATCACCGATATCTCATCTGTATCATGGAACCATAATTATCTCTCCTCCATTATGGAATCAGCGATATGTCTCTCCATTATGGAATCAGCGATATGTCTCCTTGATTATGCAAATCACTGATATCTCTTCTGCATTATGGAATCACCGATATCTCACCTGCATTATGGAATCATCGATATGTCTTCTTCTTTATGGAATCACCGTTATCTCTTCTCCAGTATGGAATCACCGATATCACTACTCTATTATGAAATCACCAATATCACTTCTCGATTATGGAATCACGATTATCTCTCCTCCATTATGGAATCTTTTACACCTCTTCTCCATTATGGAATCACCGATATATCTTCTCTATTATGGAATCATCCATATCTCTTCTACATTATGGAATCATCGATATCTCTTTTTCTTTATGGAATCACTGATATCTCTTCTGCATTATGGAATAACCCGTATCTCTTCTGCATTATGGAATCATCGATATGTCTTATTCATCATGGAATCACCGATATCTCATCTGAATTATGGAACCATAATTATATCTCCTTCATTATGGAATCACCGATATCTCATCTCCATTATGGAATCACCCGTATCTCTTCTGCATTATGGAATCATCGATATGTCTTCTTCTTTATGGAATCACCGTTATCTCTTCTCCTGTATGGAATCACCAATATCACTACTCTATTATGGAATCACCAATATCACTTCTCGATTATAGAATCACGATTATCTCTCCTCCATTATGGAATCTTCTACACCTCTCCTTCATTATGGAATCACCGATATGTCTTCTCCATTATGGAACCATCCATATCTCTTCTACATTATGGAATCACCGATATCTCTTTTCCGTAAAGGAATCACCGATATATCTTCTGCAATATGGAATCACCGATATCTGTTCTGCATTATGGAATCACCGATATCTCTTCTGCATTATGGAATCACCGATATCTCTTCTGCATTAAGGGCATCACCGATATATCTTCCGCATTATGGAATCATAATTATCTCTTCTCCATTATGGAATCAACTATTTCTCTCATCCATTATGGAATCAGTGATATGTCTTCTTGATTATGGAATCATCGATATCTCTTTTTCTTTGTGGAATCACCGATATCTCTTCTACATTATGGAATCACCGATATCTCCTCTGCATTATGGAATCACGGATATCTCTTCTCCATTATGGAATCACCGATATCTCTTCTGCATTATCGAATCACAAATGTCCTCCATTATGGAATCAGATATATCTCTCCTCCATTGTGGAATCACCGATATCTCTATTCCATTATGGAATCATCGATATCTCTTCTTCATTATGGAATCACCGATATCTCTTATCCAGTATGGAATCACCGATATCTCTTCTCCAGTATGGAATCACCGATATCTCTTCTCCATTATGGAATCATCGATATCTCTTCTTCATTATGAAATCACCGATATCTTTTCTGCATTATGGAATATCACCGATATCTCATCTGTATCATGGAACCATAATTATCTCTCCTCCATTATGGAATCAGCGATATGTCTCTCCATTATGGAATCAGCGATATGTCTCCTTGATTATGCAATCACTGATATCTCTTCTGCATTATGGAATCACCGATATCTCACCTGCATTATGGAATCATCGATATGTCTTCTTCTTTATGGAATCACCGTTATCTCTTCTCCAGTATGGAATCACCGATATCACTACTCTATTATGAAATCACCAATATCACTTCTCGATTATGGAATCACGATTATCTCTCCTCCATTATGGAATCTTTTACACCTCTTCTCCATTATGGAATCACCGATATATCTTCTCTATTATGGAATCATCCATATCTCTTCTACATTATGGAATCATCGATATCTCTTTTTCTTTATGGAATCACTGATATCTCTTCTGCATTATGGAATAACCCGTATCTCTTCTGCATTATGGAATCATCGATATGTCTTATTCATCATGGAATCACCGATATCTCATCTGAATTATGGAATCATAATTATCTCTCCTTCATTTTGGAATCACCGTTATCTCCTCCCCATTATGGAATCACCCATATCTCTTCTCCAATATAGAATCATCAATATCTCTTCTCCAATATGGAATCACCAATATCTCTTCTGTATTATGGAATCATCGATATGCCTTATTCATCATGGAATCACCGATATCTCTTCTCCATTATGGAACCACCGATATCTCTTCTGCATTATGGAATCGTCGATATGTCTTCTTCTTTATGGAATGACCGATATCTCTTCTCCACTATGGAATCACCGATATCACTCCTCTATTATGGAATCACCAATATCTCTTCTCGATTATGGAATCACGATTATCTCTCCTCCATTATGGAATCTGCTACACATCTCCTTCATTATAGAATCACCGATGTGTCTTCTCCATTATGGAATCATCCATATCTCTTCTCCAATATGGAATCACCGATATCTCTTGTGAATTATGGAATCATCGATATGTCTTCTTCATTATGGAATCACCGATATCTCTTCTGCATTATCGAATCACGGATATCTCACCTTCATTATGGAATCATCAAAATCTCTTCTTTATTAACGAATCACCATTTACTCCTCTCCATTATGGAATCACCGATATCTCTTCTGCATTATGGAATCATAATTATCTCTCCTTCATTATGGAATCATCGATATCTCCTCTCCATTATGGAATCATCCATATCTCTTCTACATTATGGAATCACCGATATCTCTTCTCCAGTATGGAATCACCGATATCTCTTCTCCATTATGGAATCATCGATATCTCTTCTTCATTATGAAATCACCGATATCTTTTCTGCATTATGGAATATCACCGATATCTCATCTGTATCATGGAACCATAATTATCTCTCCTCCATTATGGAATCAGCGATATGCCTCTCCATTATGGAATCAGCGATATTTCTCCTTGATTATGCAATCACTGATATCTCTTCTGCATTATGGAATCACCGATATCTCATCTGCATTATGGAATCATCGATATGTCTTCTTCTTTATGGAATCACCGTTATCTCTTCTCCAGTATGGAATCACCGATATCACTACTCTATTATGAAATCACCAATATCACTTCTCGATTATGGAATCACGATTATCTCTCCTCCATTATGGAATCTTTTACACCTCTTCTTCATTATGGAATTACCGATATACCTTCTCTATTATGGAATCATCCATATCTCTTCTACATTATGGAATCATCCATATCTCTTTTTCTTTATGGAATCACTGATATCTCTTCTGCATTATGGAATAACCGATATCTCATCTGAATTATGGAATCACCAGTATCTCCTCTGCATTATGGAATCATCGATATGTCTTATTCATCATGGAATCACCGATATCTCTTCTGCATTATGGAATCAACGATATGTCTTCTTCTTTATGGAATCACCGTTATCTCTTCTCCAGTATGGAATCACCAATATCACTACTCTATTATGGAATCACCAATATCACTTCTCGATTATAGAATCACGATTATCTCTCCTCCATTATGGAATCTTCTACACCTCTCCTTCATTATGGAATCACCGATATGTCTTCTTCATTATGGAACCATCCATATCTCTTCTACATTATGGAATCATCGATATCTCTCCTTCATTATAGAATTACCAATATCTCTAGTGAATTATGGAATCACCGATATCTCTTCTCCAGTATGGAATCACCGATATCTCTTCTGCATTATGGAATCACGGATATCTATTCTCCATTATGGGACCACCGATATCTCTTCTTCATTATGGAATCATCGATATGTCTTCTTCTTTATGGAATCACCGTTATCTCTTCTCCAGTATGGAATCACCGATATCACTACTCTATTATGAAATCACCAATATCACTTCTCGATTATGGAATCACGATTATCTCTCCTCCATTACGGAATCTTTTACACCTCTTCTTCATTATGGAATCACCGATATGTCTTCTCCATTATGGAATCATCCATATCTCTTCTACATTATGGAATCATCGATATCTCTTTTTCTTTATGGAATCACTGATATCTCTTCTGCATTTTGGAATCACCGATATCTCATCTGAATTATGGAACCATAGTTATCTCTCCTTCATTATGGAATCACCGATATCTCATCTCCATTATGGAATCACCCGTATCTCTTCTGCATTATGGAATCATCGATATGTCTTATTCATCATGGAATCACCGATATCTCTTCTGCATTATGGAATCATCGATATGTCTTATTCTTTATGGAATCACCGTTATCTCTTCTCCAGTATTGAATCACCAATATCACTACTCTATTATGGAATCACCAATATCAATTCTCGATTATGGAATCACGATTATCTCTCCTCCATTATGGAATCTTCTACACCTCTCCTTCATTATGGAATCCCCGATATGTCTTCTTCATTATGGAACCATCCATATATCTTCTACATTATGGAATCATCGATATCTCTCCTTCATTATAGAATTACCAATATTTCTTGTGAATTATGGAATCATCGATATGTCTTCATCATTATGGAATCACCGATATCTCTTCTCCACTATGGAATCACCGATATCTCCTCTGCATTATGGAATCACGGATATCTCTTCTCCATTATGGAATCACCGATATCTCTTCTGCATTATCGAATCACAAATGTCCTCCATTATGGAATCAGATATATCTCTCCTCCATTGTGGAATCACCGATATCTCTTCTCCATTATGGAATCATCGATATCTCTTCTTCATTATGTTATCACCGATATCTCTTCTCCAGTATGGAATCACCGATATCTCTTCTCCAGTATGGAATCACCGATATCTCTTCTCCATTATGGAATCATCGATATCTCTTCTTCATTATGAAATCACCGATATCTTTTCTGCATTATGGAATATCACCGATATCTCATCTGTATCATGGAACCATAATTATCTCTCCTCCATTATGGAATCAGCGATATGTCTCTCCATTATGGAATCAGCGATATGTCTCCTTGATTATGCAATCACTGATATCTCTTCTGCATTATGGAATCACCGATATCTCACCTGCATTATGGAATCATCGATATGTCTTCTTCTTTATGGAATCACCGTTATCTCTTCTCCAGTATGGAATCACCGATATCACTACTCTATTATGAAATCACCAATATCACTTCTCGATTATTGAATCACGATTATCTCTCCTCCATTATGGAATCTTTTACACCTCTTCTCCATTATGGAATCACCGATATATCTTCTCTATTATGGAATCATCCATATCTCTTCTACATTATGGAATCATCGATATCTCTTTTTCTTTATGGAATCACTGATATCTCTTCTGCATTATGGAATAACCCGTATCTCTTCTGCATTATGGAATCATCGATATGTCTTATTCATCATGGAATCACCGATATCTCATCTGAATTATGGAACCATAATTATATCTCCTTCATTATGGAATCACCGATATCTCATCTCCATTATGGAATCACCCGTATCTCTTCTGCATTATGGAATCATCGATATGTCTTATTCATCATGGAATCACCGATATCTCTTCTGCATTATGGAATCATCGATATGTCTTCTTCTTTATGGAATCACCGTTATCTCTTCTCCTGTATGGAATCACCAATATCACTACTCTATTATGGAATCACCAATATCACTTCTCGATTATAGAATCACGATTATCTCTCCTCCATTATGGAATCTTCTACACCTCTCCTTCATTATGGAATCACCGATATGTCTTCTCCATTATGGAACCATCCATATCTCTTCTACATTATGGAATCATCGATATCTCTCCTTCATTATAGAATTACCAATATCTCTTGTGAATTATGGAATCACCGATATCTCTTCTCCAATATGGAATCACCGATATCTCTTCTGCATTATGGAATCACGGATATCTATTCTCCATTATGGGATCACCGATATGTCTTCTCCATTATGGAATCATCCATATCTCTTCTACATTATGGAATCATCGATATCTCTTTTTCTTTATGGAATCACTGATATCTCTTCTGCATTTTGGAATCACCGATATCTCATCTGAATTATGGAACCATAATTATCTCTCCTTCATTATGGAATCACCGATATCTCATCTCCATTATGGAATCACCCGTATCTCTTCTGTATTATGGAATCATCGATATGTCTTATTCATCATGGAATCACCGATATCTCTTCTGCATTATGGAAACATCCATATCTCTTCTACATTATGGAATCATCGATATCTCTCCTTCATTATAGAATTACCAATATCTCTTGTGAATTATGGAATCACCGATATCTCTTCTCCATTATGGAATCACAATTCTCTCTCCTCCATTATGGAATCAGTGATATCTCTCCTCCATTATGGAATCACCGATATCTCTTTTTGTTTATGTAATCACCGATATCTCTTCTGCATTATGGAATCATCAATATGTCTTCTTCCTTATGGAATCACCGATATCTGTTCTCCTGTATGGAATCACCGTTATCACTCCTCTATTATGTAATTACCAATATCACTCCTCTATTATGTAATCACCAATATCACTCCTCTATTATGGAATCACCAATATCTCTTCTCGATTATGTAATCACGATTATCTCTCCTCCATTATGGAATCTTCTACACCTCTCCTTCATTATGGAATCACCGATGTGTCTTCTCCATTATGGAATCATCCATATCTCTTCTACATTATGGAATCATCGATATCTCTCCTTCATTAGGGAATCACCGATATCTCTTGTGAATTATGGAATCATCGATATCTCTTCTTCATTATCGAATCATCAAAATCTCTCCTTTATTAAGGAATCACCATTTACTCCACTCCGTTATGCAATCACCGATATCTCTTCAGCATAATGGAAGGACGGATATCCCTTCTCCATTATGACATCACCGATATCTCTTCTGCATTATGGAATAACCGATACCTCTTCTGCATTATGTAATCATAATTATTTCTCCGTCATTATGGAATCAACGATATCACTTCTCCATTATGGAATCACAATTGTCTGTTCTACATTATGGAATCACCGATATCTCCTCCCCATTATGGAATCACCCATATCTCTTCTACATTATGGAATCACAGTTATCTCTCCTTTTTTATGGAATCACCGATATCTCTTCTGCATTATGGAATCATCGATTTGTCTTATTCATCATGGAATCACCGATATCTCTTCTCCAGTATTGAATCACTGATATCTATTCTGCATTATCAAATCACGGATATCTCTTCTCCATTATGGAATCACCGATATCTCTTCTCCATTATGGAATCACCGATATCTCTTCTGCATTATGGAATCACCGATATCTCTTCTCCAGTATGGAATCACCGATATCACTCCTCTGTTATGGAATCATCAATATCTCTTCTCGATTATGGAATCACGATTATCGCTCCTCCATTACCGAATCTTTCACACCTCTCCTTCATTATGGAATCACCGATATGTCTTCTCCATTATGGAATCATCCATATCTCTTGTGAATTATGGAATCATCGATATCTCTTCTTCATTAGGGAATCACCGATATCTCTTCTGCATTATGGAATCACCGATATCTCTTCTCCAGTATGGAATCACCGATATCACTCCTCTGTTATGGAATCATCAATATCTCTTCTCGATTATCGCTCCTCCATTACCGAATCTTTCACACCTCTCCTTCATTAGGGAATCACCGATATCTCTTCTCCAATATGGAATCACCGATATCTCTTGTGAATTATGGAATCATGACTTCTTCATTATCGAATGATCAAAATCTCTCCTTTATTAAGGAATCACCATTTACTCCTCTCAATTATGGAATCACCGATATCTCTTCTGCATAATGGAAGGACCGATATCCCTTCTCCATTATGACATCACCGATATCTCTTCTCCATTATGGAATCACAATTGTCTGTTCTACATTATGGAATCATCGATATCTCTTCTGCATTGTGGAATCACCGATATCTCTTCTGCATTATGGAATCATAATTATCTCTCCTTCATTATGGAATCACCGATATCTCCTCTCCATTGTTGAATCATCCATATCTCTTCTACATTATGGAATCATCGATATCTCTCCTTCATTATAGAATTACCAATATCTCTTGTGAATTATGGAATCATTGATATGTCTACTTCATCATGGAATCACCGATATCTCTTCTGCATTATGGAATCATAATTGTCTCTCCTCAATTATGGAATCACCGATATCTCTTTTTCTTTACGTAATCAACGATATCTCTTATGCATTAAGGAATCACGGATATCGCTTATGCATTATGGAATCACGGATATCTCTTATGCATTATGGAATCACGGATATCTCCCCTCCGCTATGGAATCATCAGAATCTCTCCTTTATTATGGAATCACCGATAACTCCTGTCCATTAAGGGATCACCGATATCTCTTCTGCATAATGGAACGACCGATATACCGTCCCCATTATGGAATCACCGATATCTCTTTTCCGTAAAGGAATCACCGATATATCTTCTGCATTAAGGGCATCACCGATATATATTCCGAATTATGGAATCATAATTATCTCTTCTCCATTATGGAATCAACTATTTCTCTCATCCATTATGGAATCAGTGATATGTCTTCTTGATTATGGAATCATCGATATCTCTTTTTCTTTGTGGAATCACCGATATCTCTTCTACGTTATGGAATCACCGATATCTCCTCTACATTATGGAATCATAATTATCTCTCCTTCATTTTGGAATCACCGTTATCTCCTCCCCATTATGGAATCACCCATATCTCTTCTCCAATATAGAATCATCAATATCTCTTCTCCAATATGGAATCACCAATATCTCTTCTGTATTATGGAATCATCGATATGCCTTATTCATCATGGAATCACCGATATCTCTTCTCCATTATGGAACCACCGATATCTCTTCTGCATTATGGAATCATCGATATGTCTTCTTCTTTATGGAATCACCGATATCTCTTCTCCACTATGGAATCACCGATATCACTCCTCTATTATGGAATCACCAATATCTCTTCTCGATTATGGAATCACGATTATCTCTCCTCCATTATGGAATCTGCTACACATCTCCTTCATTATAGAATCACCGATGTGTCTTCTCCATTATGGAATCATCCATATCTCTTCTCCAATATGGAATCACCGATATCTCTTGTGAATTATGGAATCATCGATATGTCTTCTTCATTATGGAATCACCGATATCTCTTCCTCAGTATGGAATCACCGATATCTCTTCTGCATTATCGAATCACGGATATCTCACCTTCATTATGGAATCATCAAAATCTCTCCTTTATTAACGAATCACCATTTACTCCTCTCCATTATGGAATCACCTATATCTCTTCTGCATTATGGGATCATAATTATTTCTCCTTCATTATGGAATCACCGATATCTCTTCTGCATTATGGAATCATCCATATCTCTTCTACATTATGGAATCACCGATATCTCTTCTCCAGTATGGAATCACCGATATCTCTTCTCCAGTATGGAATCACGATATCTCTTCTCCATTATGGAATCATCGATATCTCTTCTACATTATGGAATCACCGATATCTCTTCTCCAGTATGGAATCACCGATATCTCTTCTCCAGTATGGAATCACGATATCTCTTCTCCATTATGGAATCATCGATATCTCTTCTTCATTATGAAATCACCGATATCTTTTCTGCATTATGGAATATCACCGATATCTCATCTGTATCATGGAACCATAATTATCTCTCCTCCATTATGGAATCAGCGATATGTCTCTCCATTATGGAATCAGCGATATGTCTCCTTGATTATGCAATCTCTGATATCTCTTCTGCATTATGGAATCACCGATATCTCATCTGCATTATGGAATCATCGATATGTCTTCTCTATTACGGAATCATCCATATCTCTTCTACATTATGGAATCATCGATATCTCTTTTTCTTTATGGAATCACTGATATCTCTTCTGCATTATGGAATAACCGATATCTCATCTGAATTATGGAACCATAATTATATCTCCTTCATTATGGAATCACCGATATCTCATCTCCGTTATGGAATCACCCGTATCTCTTCTGCATTATGGAATCATCGATATGCCTTATTCATCATGGAATCACCGATATCTCTTCTGCATTATGGAATCAACGCTATGTCTTCTTCTTTATGGAATCACCGTTATCTCTTCTCCAGGATGGAATCACCAATATCACTACTCTATTATGGAATCACCAACATCACTTCTCGATTATAGAATCACGATTATCTCTCCTCCATTATGGAATCTTCTACACCTCTCCTTCATTATGGATTCACCGATATGTCTTCTTCATTATGGAACCATCCATATCTCTTCTACATTATGGAATCATCGATATCTCTCCTTCATTATAGAATTACCAATATCTCTTGTGAATTATGGAATCACCGATATCTCTTCTCCAGTATGGAATCACCGATATCTCTTCTGCATTATGGAATCACGGATATCTATTCTCCATTATGGGTTCACCGATATCTCTTCTTCATTATGGAATCATCGATATGTCTTCTTCTTTATGGCATCACCGTTATCTCTTCTCCAGTATGGAATCACCGATATCACTACTCTATTATGAAATCACCAATATCACTTCTCGATTATGGAATCACGATTATCTCTCCTCCATTACGGAATCTTTTACACCCCTTCTTCATTATGGAATCACCGATATGTCTTCTCCATTATGGAATCATCCATATCTCTTCTACATTATGGAATCACCGATATCTCTTCTGCATTATGGAATCACGGATATCTATTCTCCATTATGGGTTCACCGATATCTCTTCTTCATTATGGAATCATCGATATGTCTTCTTCTTTATGGAATCACCGTTATCTCTTCTCCAGTATTGAATCACCGATATCACTACTCTATTATGGAATCACCAATATCAATTCTCGATTATGGAATCACGATTATCTCTCCTCCATTATGGAATCTTCTACACCTCTCCTTCATTATGGAATCCCCGATATGCCTTCTTCATTATGGAACCATCCATATCTCTTCTACATTATGGAATCATCGCTATCTCTCCTTCATTATAGAATTACCAATATCTCTTGTGAATTATGGAATCATCGATATGTCTTCATCATTACAAATATACAAATACAAATACAACGCCACAACAGGCAAATTGCCCAACGAGGTGGCTGACTTAAGAACATCATGGATCCCCGAGCCATTTTTTGGAGGCCCTACCTACTACTGCTACACCACACATGCACCCTCCCCCCGCGGAACCCCCCAACGAACCCCCAATGAATCGGTACATGCGGGAATGTGCGTGTACGTGTAGTGCAACCTGACGTAAAGTTTGTTTCTGTGTAATGCTTGTTATGTGTAGTGCTGTCATCTGCCCCGTTTTTCTAACTATGAGTGAAGTGTTATGGTTGAATGATTTACCGTTGTAGGACTGTTGCTCTCTGTGGCGAGACTTTTTAACGGGGAGATCGGCTCGCATTTGCGCCTTGAAGTTGGGAACCACAGAAAACCAACTTCAGCCGACCACCACTGTGGGGTTCGAACCCGGATCCTCGCATCACGAGTCCGGCACTATAACCACTCGACCACCACAGCGGCATTATGGAATCACCGATATCTCTTCTCCAGTATGGAATCACCGATATCTCCTCTGCATTATGGAATCACGGATATCTCTTCTCCATTATGGAATCACCGATATCTCTTCTGCATTATCGAATCACAAATGTCCTCCATTATGGAATCAGATATATCTCTCCTCCATTACGGAATCACCGATATCTCTTCTCCATTATGGAATCATCGATATCTCTTCTTCATTATGGAATCACCGATATCTTTTCTGCATTATGGAATATCACCGATATCTCATCTGTATGATGGAACCATAATTATCTCTCCTCCATTATGGAACCAGCGATATGTCTCCTTGATTATGGAATCATCGATATCTCTTTTTCTTTATGGAATCACTGATATCTCTACTGCATTATGGAATCACCGATATCACATCTCCATTATGAAATCACCGATATCTCTTCTGCATTATCGAATCACGGATATCTCTTCACCATTATGGAATCACCGATATCTCTTCTGCATTATGGAATCACCGATATGTCTTCTCCATTATGTAATCATCCATATCTCTTCTACATTACGGAATCACCGATGTCTCTTCTCCAATATGGAATCACCGATATCTCTTCTGCATTATCGAATCACGGATATCTCTTCACCATTATGGAATCACCGATATCTCTTCTGCATTATGGAATCACCGATATGTCTTCTCCATTATGTAATCATCCATATCTCTTCTACATTATGGAATCACCGATGTCTCTTCTCCAATATGGAATCACCGATATCTCTTGTGAATTATTGAATCATCGATATGTCTTCTTCATTATGGAACCACAGATATTTCTTATCCAGTATGGAATCACCGATATCTCTTCTGCATTATGGAATCATCGATATCTCTTCTGCATTATGGAATCATCGATATCTCTTCTCCACTATGGAATCACCGATATCACTCCTCTATTATGGAATCACCAATATCTCTTCTCGATTATGGAATCACGATTATCTCTCCTCCATTATGGAATCTGCTACACCTCTCCTTCATTGTAGAATCACCGATGTGTCTTCTCCATTATGTAATCATCCATATCTCTTCTCCAATATGGAATCACCGATATCTCTTGTGAATTATGGAATCATCGATATGTCTTCTTCATTATGGAATCACCGATATCTCTTCCTCAGTATGGAATCACCGATATCTCTTCTGCATTATCGAATCACGGATATCTCACCTTCATTATGGAATCATCAAAATCTCTCCTTTATTAACGAATCACCATTTACTCCTCTCCATTATGGAATCACCGATATCTCTTCTGCATTATTGGATCATAATTATTTCTCCTTCATTATGGAATCACCGATATCTCTTCTGCATTATGGAATCATAATTATCTCTCCTTCATTATGGAATCATCGATATCTCCTCTCCATTATGGAATCATCCATATCTCTTCTACATTATGGAATCACCGATATCTCTTATCCAGTATGGAATCACCGATATCTCTTCTCCAGTATGGAATCACCGATATCTCTTCTCCATTATGGAATCATCGATATCTCTTCTTGATTATGAAATCACCGATATCTCATCTGTATCATGGAACCATAATTATCTCTCCTCCATTATGGAATCAGCGATATGTCTCTCCATTATGGAATCAGCGATATGTCTCCTTGATTATGCAATCACTGATATCTCGTCTGCATTATGGAATCACCGATATCTCATCTGCATTATGGAATCATCGATATGTCTTCTTCTTTATGGAATCACCGTTATCTCTTCTCCAGTATGGAATCACCGATATCACTACTCTATTATGAAATCACCAATATCACTTCTCGATTATGGAATCACGATTATCTCTCCTCCATTATGGAATCTTTTACACCTCTTCTTCATTATGGAATCACGATATATCTTCTCTATTATGGAATCACGATATATCTTCTCTATTATGGAATCATCCATATCTCTTCTACATTATGGAATCATCGATATCTCCTTTTCTTTATGGAATCACTGATATCTCTTCTGCATTATGGAATAACCGATATCTCATCTGAATTATGGAACCATAATTATATCTCCTTCATTATGGAATCACCGATATCTCATCTCCATTATGGAATCACCCGTATCTCTTCTGCATTATGGAATCATCGATATGTCTTCTTCTTTATCGAATCACCGTTATCTCTTCTCCAGTATGGAATCACCGATATCTCTTCTGCATTATGGAATCACGGATATCTATTCTCCATTATGGGATCAGCGATATCTCTTCTTCATTATGGAATCATCGATATGTCTTCTCCAGTATGGAATCACCGATATCACTACTCTATTATGAAATCACCAATATCACTTCTCGATTATGGAATCACGATATATCTTCTCTATTATGGAATCATCCATATCTCTTCTACATTATGGAATCATCGATATCTCTTTTTATTTATGGAATCACTGATATCTCTTCTGCATTATGGAATCACCGATATCTCATCTGAATTATGGAACCATAATTATCTCTCCTTCATTATGAAATCACCGATATCTCATCTTCATTATGGAATCACCCATATCTCTTCTGCATTATGGAATCATCAATATGTCTTATTCATCATGGAATCATCGATAGCACTTCTTCATTATGGAATCATCGACATGTCTTCTTGTTTATGGAACCACCGTTATCTCTTCTCCAGTATGGAATCACCGATATCACTACTCTATTATGGAATCACCAATATCACTTCTCGATTATGGAATCACGATTATCTCTCCTCCATTATGGAATCTTCTACACCTCTCCTTCATTATGGAATCACCGATATGTCTTCTCCATTATGGAATCATCCATATCTCTTCTACATTATGGAATCATCGATATCTCTCCTTCATTATAGAATTACCAATATCTCTTGTGAATTATGGAATCATCGATATGTCTTCATCATTATGGAATCACCGATATCTCTTCTCCAGTATGGAATCACCGATATCTCTTCTGCATTATGGAATCATAATTATCTCTTCTTCATTATGGACTATACGATATCTCTTCTCCATTATGGAATCACAATTGTCTCTCCCCCATTATGGAATCAGTGATATCTCTCCTCCATTATGGAATCACCGTTATCTCTTCTCCATTATGGAATCATCGATATATCTTCTGCATTATGGAATCACAATTGTCTCTCCTCCATTATGGAATCATCGATATCTCTTCAGCATTATGGAATCATCGATATCTCATTTTCTTTATGGAATCACCGACATCTCTTCTCCATTATAGAATCAACTATATCTCTCCCCCATTATGGAATCAGCGATATGTCTCCTTGATTATGGAATCATCGATATCTCATTTTCTTTATGGAATCACTGATATCTCTTCTGCATTATGGAATAACAATTGTCTGTTCTACATTATGGAATCATCGATATCTCTTCTCCATTATGGAATCACCGACATCTCTTCTCCATTATGGAATCAACTATATCTCTCCCCCATTATGGAATCAGCGATATGTCTCCTTGATTATGGAATCATCGATATCTCATTTTCTTTATGGAATCACTGACATCTCTTCTGCATTATGGAATAACAATTGTCTGTTCTACATTATGGAATCATCGATATCTCTTCTGCGTTGTGGAATCACCGATATCTCTTCTGCATTATGGAATCATAGATATCTCTCCTTAATTATGGAATTTCCAATATCTCTTGTGAATTATGGAATCATCTATATGTCTTCTTCATTATGGAATCACCGATATCTCTTCTCCAGTATGGAATAACAATTGTCTGTTCTACATTATGGAATCATCGATATCTCTTCTGCATTATGGAATCACCGATATCTCTTCTGCATTATGGAATCATCGATACCTCTCCTTTATTATGGAATTACCAATATCTCTTGTGAATTATGGAATCATCGATATGTCTTATTCATTATGGAATCACCGATATCTCTTCTCCAGTATTGAATCACCGATATCTCTTCTGCATTATGGAATCATCGATATCTCTTCTGCATCATGGAATCATCGATATCTCTTCTGCATTATGGAATCATCGATATCTATCCTCCATTATGGAATCACCGACATCTCTTCTCCAATATGGAATCAACTATATCTCTCCCCCATTTTGGAATCAGCGATATGTCTACTTGATTATGGAATCATCGATATCTCTTTTTCTTTATGGAATCACTGATATCTCTTCTGCATTATGGAATCACCGTTATCTCATCTGAATTATGGAACCATAATTATCTCTCCTTCATTATGGAATCACCGATATCTCATCTCCATTATGGAATCACCCATATCTCTTCTGCATTTTGGAATCATCAATATGTCTTATTCATCATGGAATCACCGATATCACCTCTTCATTATGGAATCATCGACATGTCTTCTTCTTTATGGAACCACCGTTATCTCTTCTCCAGTATGGAATCACCGATATCACTACTCTATTATGGAATCACGATTATCTCTCATCCATTATGGAATCTTCTACACCTCTCCTTCATTATGGAATCACCGATATGTCTTCTCCATTATGGAATCATCCATATCTCTTCTACAATATGGAATCATCGATATCTCTCCTTCATTATGGAATCACCGATATCTATTCTCCAATATGGAATCACCGATATCTCTTCTTCATTATCGAATCACGGATATCTCACCTTCATTATGGAATCATCAAAATCTCTCCTTTATTAAAGAATCACCATTTACTCCGCTCCATTATCTCTTCTGCATTATGGAATCATAATTATTTCTCCTCCATTATGGAATCAGTGATATCTCTTCTCCATTATGGAATCACCGATATCTCTTCTGCATTATGGAATCATAATTATCTCTCCTCCATTAATGGAATCAGCGATATGTCTCCTTGATTATGGAATCATCGATATCTCATTTTCTTTATGGAATCACTGATATCTCTTCTGCATTATGGAATAACAATTGTCTCTTCTACATTATGGAATCATCGATATCTCTTCTGCATGATGGAATCACCGATATCTCTTCTGCATTATGGAATCATCGATATCTCTCCTTTATTATGGAATTTCCAATATCTCTTGTGAATTATGGAATCATCGATATGTCTTCTTCATTATGGAATTACCGATATCTCTTTTCCAGTATGGAATAACAATTGTGTGTTCTACATTATGGAATCATCGATATCTCTTCTGCATTAAGGAATTACCGATATCTCTTCTGCATTATGGAATCATCGATATCTCTCCTTTATTATGGAATTACCAATATCTCTTGTGAATTATGGAATCATCGATATGTCTTGTTCATTATGGAATCACCGATATCTCTTCTCCAGTATTGAATCACCGATATCTCTTCTGCATTATGGAATCATCGATATCTCTTCTGCATTATGGAATCATCGATATCTATCCTCCATTATGGAATCAGCGATATGTCTACTTGATTATGAAATCATCGATATCTCTTTTTCTTTATGGAATCACTGATATCTCTTCTGTATTATGGCATAACCGTTATCTCATCTGAATTATGGAACCATAATTATCTCTCATTCATTATGGAATCACCGATATCTCATCTCCATTATGGAATCACCGATATCTCATCTCCATTATGGAATCACCCATATCTCTTCTGCATTATGGAATCATCAATATGTCTTATTCATCATGGAATCACCGATATCACTTCTCCAGTATGGAATCACCGATATCTCTTCTTGATTATCGAATCACTTATATCTCTTCTACATTATGGAATCACCGATATCTCTTCTGCATTATGAAATCATCGACATGTCTTCTTCTTTATGGAACCACCGTTATCTCTTCTCCAGTATGGAATCACCGATATCACTACTCGATTATGGAATCACGATTATCTCTCCTCCATTATGGAATCTTCTACACCTCTCCTTCATTATGGAATCACCGATATGTCTTCTCCATTATGGAATAATCCATATCTCTTCTACATTATGGAATCATCGATATTTCTCCTTTATTTTGGAATTACCAATATCTCTTGTTAATTATGGAATCACCGATATCTCTTTTGCATTATGGAATAAACGATATCTCTTCTGCATTATGGAATCATCGATATCTCTTCTCCATTATGGAATCAACTATATCTCTCCCCCATTAAGGAATCAGCGATATGTCTACTTGATTATGGAATCATCGATATCTCTTTTTCTTTATGGAATCACTGATATCTCTTCTGCATTATGGAATCATCGTTATCTCATCTGAATTATGGAACCATAATTATCTCTCCTTCGTTATGGAATCACCGATATGTCTTCTCCATTAAGGAATCACCGATATCTCTTGTGAATTATGGAATCATCGATATCTCTCCTTCATTATGAAATCACCGATATCTCTTCTCCAGTATGGAATAACAATTGTCTGTTCTACATTATGGAATCATCGATATCTCTTCTGCATTATGGAATCACCGATATCTCTTCTGCATTATGGAATCATCGATACCTCTCCTTTATTATGGAATCATCGATACCTCTCCTTTATTATGGAATTACCAATATCTCTTGTGAATTATGGAATCATCGATATGTCTTATTCATTATGGAATCACCGATATCTCTTCTCCAGTATTGAATCACCGATATCTCTTCTGCATTATGGAATCATCGATATCTCTTCTGCATCATGGAATCATCGATATCTCTTCTGCATTATGGAATCATCGATATCTATCCTCCATTATGGAATCACCGACATCTCTTCTCCAATATGGAATCAACTATATCTCTCCCCCATTTTGGAATCAGCGATATGTCTACTTGATTATGGAATCATCGATATCTCTTTTTCTTTATGGAATCACTGATATCTCCTCTCCATTGTTGAATCATCCATATCTCTTCTACATTATGGAATCATCGATATCTCTCCTTCATTATAGAATTACCAATATCTCTTGTGAATTATGGAATCATTGATATGTCTACTTCATTATGGAATCACCGATATCTCTTCTGCATTATGGAATCATAATTGTCTCTCCTCAATTATGGAATCACCGATATCTCTTTTTCTTTACGTAATCAACGATATCTCTTATGCATTAATGAATCACGGATATCTCTTATGCATTATGGAATCACGGATATCTCCCCTCCGTTATGGAATCATCAGAATCTCTCCTTTATTATGGAATCACCGATAACTCCTGTCCATTAAGGGATCACCGATATCTCTTGTGCATAATGGAACGACCGATATACCGTCCCCATTATGGTATCACCGATATCTCTTTTCCGTAAACTAATCACCGATATATCTTCTGCATTATGGAATCACCGATATCTGTTCTGCATTATGGAATCACCGATATCTCTTCTGCATTATGGAATCACCGATATCTCTTCTGCATTATGGAATCACCGATATCTCTTCTGCATTAAGGGCATCACCGATATATCTTCCGCATTATGGAATCATAATTATCTCTTCTCCATTATGGAATCAACTATTTCTCTCATCCATTATGGAATCAGTGATATGTCTTCTTGATTATGGAATCATCGATATCTCTTTTTCTTTGTGGAATCACCGATATCTCTTCTACGTTATGGAATCACCGATATCTCTTCTACATTATGGAATCATAATTATCTCTCCTTCATTTTGGAATCACCGTTATCTCCTCCCCATTATGGAATCACCCATATCTCTTCTCCAATATAGAATCATCAATATCTCTTCTCCAATATGGAATCACCAATATCTCTTCTGTATTATGGAATCATCGATATGCCTTATTCATCATGGAATCACCGATATCTCTTCTCCAATATGGAACCACCGATATCTCTTCTGCATTATGGAAGGACGGATATCACTTCTCCATTATGACATCACCGATATCTCTTCTGCATTATGGAATAACCGATACATCTTCTGCATTATGTAATCATAATTATTTCTCCGTCATTATGGAATCAACGATATCACTTCTCCATTATGGAATCACAATTGTCTGTTCTACATTATGGAATCACCGATATTTCCTCCCCATTATGGAATCACCCATATCTCTTCTACATTATGGAATCACAGTTATCTCTCCTTTTTTATGGAATCACCGATATCTCTTCTGCATTATGGAATCATCAATATGTCTTATTCATCATGGAATCACCGATATCTCTTCTCCAGTATTGAATCACTGATATCTATTCTGCATTATCGAATCACGGATATCTCTTCTCCATTATGGAATCACCGATATCTCTTCTCCATTATGGAATCACCGATATCTCTTCTCCATTATGGAATCACTGATATCTCTTCTCCAGTATGGAATCACCGATATCACTCCTCTGTTATGGAATCATCAATATCTCTTCTCGATTATGGAATCACGATTATCGCTCCTCCATTACCGAATCTTTCACACCTCTCCTTCATTATGGAATCACCGATATGTCTTCTCCATTATGGAATCATCCATATCTCTTGTGAATTATGGAATCATCGATATCTCTTCTTCATTAGGGAATCACCGATATCTCTTCTCCAATATGGAATCACCGATATCTCTTGTGAATTATGGAATCATGACTTCTTCATTATCGAATCATCAAAATCTCTTCTTTATTAAGGAATCACCATTTACTCCTCTCCATTATGGAATCACCGATATCTCTTCTGCATAATGGAAGGACCGATATCCCTTCTCCATTATGACATCACCGATATCTCTTCTCCATTATGGAATCACAATTGTCTGTTCTACATTATGGAATCATCGATATCTCTTCTGCATTGTGGAATCACCGATATCTCTTCTGCATTATGGAATCATAATTATCTCTCCTTCATTATGGAATCACCGATATCTCCTCTCCATTGTTGAATCATCCATATCTCTTCTACATTATGGAATCATCGATATCTCTCCTTCATTATAGAATTACCAATATCTCTTGTGAATTATGGAATCATTGATATGTCTACTTCATTATGGAATCACCGATATCTCTTCTGCATTATGGAATCATAATTGTCTCTCCTCAATTATGGAATCACCGATATCTCTTTTTCTTTACGTAATCAACGATATCTCTTATGCATTAATGAATCACGGATATCTCTTATGCATTATGGAATCACGGATATCTCCCCTCCGTTATGGAATCATCAGAATCTCTCCTTTATTATGGAATCACCGATAACTCCTGTCCATTAAGGGATCACCGATATCTCTTGTGCATAATGGAACGACCGATATACCGTCCCCATTATGGTATCACCGATATCTCTTTTCCGTAAAGGAATCACCGATATATCTTCTGCATTATGGAATCACCGATATCTGTTCTGCATTATGGAATCACCGATATCTCTTCTGCATTATGGAATCACCGATATCTCTTCTGCATTATGGAATCACCGATATCTCTTCTGCATTAAGGGCATCACCGATATATCTTCCGCATTATGGAATCATAATTATCTCTTCTCCATTATGGAATCAACTATTTCTCTCATCCATTATGGAATCAGAGATATGTCTTCTTGATTATGGAATCATCGATATCTCTTTTTCTTTGTGGAATCACCGATATCTCTTCTACGTTATGGAATCACCGATATCTCCTCTACATTATGGAATCATAATTATCTCTCCTTCATTTTGGAATCACCGTTATCTCCTCCCCATTATGGAATCACCCATATCTCTTCTCCAATATAGAATCATCAATATCTCTTCTCCAATATGGAATCACCAATATCTCTTCTGTATTATGGAATCATCGATATGCCTTATCCATCATGGAATCACCGATATCTCTTCTCCAATATGGAACCACCGATATCTCTTCTGCATTATGGAATCATCGATATGTCTTCTTCTTTATGGAATCACCGATATCTCTTCTCCACTATGGAATCACCGATATCACTCCTCTATTATGGAATCACCAATATCTCTTCTCGATTATGGAATCACGATTATCTCTCCTCCATTATGGAATCTGCTACACATCTCCTTCATTATAGAATCACCGATGCGTCTTCTCCATTATGGAATCATCCATATCTCTTCTCCAATATGGAATCACCGATATCTCTTGTGAATTATGGAATCATCGATATGTCTTCTTCATTATGGAATCACCGATATCTCTTCCTCAGTATGGAATCACCGATATCTCTCCTGCATTATCGAATCACGGATATCTCACCTTCATTATGGAATCATCAAAATCTCTCCTTTATTAACGAATGACCATTTACTCCTCTCCATTATGGAATCACCGATATCTCTTCTGCATTATGGGATCATAATTATTTCTCCTTCATTATGGAATCACCGATATCTCTCCTCCATTATGGAATCAGCGATATGTCTCTCCATTATGGAATCAGCGATATGTCTCCTTGATTATGCAATCACCCGTATCTCTTCTGCATTATGGAATCATCGATATGTCTTATTCATCATGGAATCACCGATATCTCTTCTGCATTATGGAACCATCCATATCTCTTCTACATTATGGAATCATCGATATCTCTCCTTCATTATAGAATTACCAATATCTCTTGTGAATTATGGAATCACCGATATCTCTTCTCCATTATGGAATCACAATTCTCTCTCCTCCATTATGGAATCAGTGATATCTCTCCTCCATTATGGAATCACCGATATCTCTTTTTCTTTATGTAATCACCGATATCTCTTCTGCATTATGGAATCATCAATATGTCTTCTTCCTTATGGAATCACCGATATCTGTTCTCCTGTATGGAATCACCGTTATCACTCCTCTATTATGTAATCACCAATATCACTCCTCTATTATGGAATCACCAATATCTCTTCTCGATTATGTAATCACGATTATCTCTCCTCCATTATGGAATCTTCTACACCTCTCCTTCATTATGGAATCACCGATGTGTCTTCTCCGTTATGGAATCATCCATATCTCTTCTACATTATGGAATCATCGATATCTCTCCTTCATTAGTAAATCACCGATATCTCTTGTGAATTATGGAATCATCGATATCTCTTCTTCATTATCGAATCATCAAAATCTCTCCTTTATTAAGGAATCACCATTTACTCCACTCCGTTATGCAATCACCGATATCTCTTCAGCATAATGGAAGGACGGATATCCCTTCTCCATTATGACATCACCGATATCTCTTCTGCATTATGGAATAACCGATACCTCTTCTGCATTATGTAATCATAATTATTTCTCCGTCATTATGGAATCAACGATATCACTTCTCCATTATGGAATCACAATTGTCTGTTCTACATTATGGAATCACCGATGTCTCCTCCCCATTATGGAATCACCCATATCTCTTCTACATTATGGAATCACAGTTATCTCTCCTTTTTTATGGAATCACCGATATCTCTTCTGCATTATGGAATCATCGATATGTCTTATTCATCATGGAATCACCGATATCTCTTCTCCAGTATTGAATCACTGATATCTATTCTGCATTATCGAATCACGGATATCTCTTCTCCATTATGGAATCACCGATATCTCTTCTCCATTATGGAATGACCGATATCTCTTCTGCATTATGGAATCACCGATATCTCTTCTCCAGTATGAAATCACCGATATCACTCCTCTGTTATGGAATCATCAATATCTCTTCTCGATTATGGAATCACGATTATCGCTCCTCCATTACCGAATCTTTCACACCTCTCCTTCATTATGGAATCACCGATATGTCTTCTCCATTATGGAATCATCCATATCTCTTGTGAATTATGGAATCATCGATATCTCTTCTTCATTAGGGAATCACCGATATCTCTTCTCCAATATGGAATCACCTATATCTCTTGTGAATTATGGAATCATGACTTCTTCATTATCGAATCATCAAAATCTCTCCTTTATTAAGGAATCACCATTTACTCCTCCCCATTATGGAATCACCGATATCTCTTCTGCATAATGGAAGGACCGATATCCCTTCTCCATTATGACATCACCGATATCTCTTCTCCATTATGGAATCACAATTGTCTGTTCTACATTATGGAATCATCGATATCTCTTCTGCATTGTGGAATCACCGATATCTCTTCTGCATTATGGAATCATAATTATCTCTCCTTCATTATGGAATCACCGATATCTCCTCTCCATTGTTGAATCATCCATATCTCTTCTACATTATGGAATCATCGATATCTCTCCTTCATTATAGAATAACCAATATCTCTTGTGAATCATGGAATCATTGATATGTCTACTTCATTATGGAATCACCGATATCTCTTCTGCATTATGGAATCATAATTGTCTCTCCTCAATTATGGAATCACCGATATCTCTTTTTCTTTACGTAATCAACGATATCTCTTATGCATTAAGGAATCACGGATATCGCTTATGCATTATGGAATCACGGATATCTCTTATGCATTATGGAATCACGGATATCTCCCCTCCGTTATGGAATCATCAGAATCTCTTCTTTATTATGGAATCACCGATAACTCATGTCCATTAAGGGATCACCGATATCTCTTCTGCATAATGGAACGACCGATATACCGTCCCCATTATGGAATCACCGATATCTCTTTTCCGTAAAGGAATCACCGATATATCTTCTGCAATATGGAATCACCGATATCTGTTCTGCATTATGGAATCACCGATATCTCTTCTGCATTATGGAATCACCGATATCTCTTCTGCATTAAGGGCATCACCGATATATCTTCCGCATTATGGAATCATAATTATCTCTTCTCCATTATGGAATCAACTATTTCTCTCATCCATTATGGAATCAGTGATATGTCTTCTTGATTATGGAATCATCGATATCTCTTTTTCTTTGTGGAATCACCGATATCTCTTCTACATTATGGAATCACCGATATCTCCTCTACATTATGGAATCATAATTATCTCTCCTTCATTTTGGAATCACCGTTATCTCCTCCCCATTATGGAATCACCCATATCTCTTCTCCAATATAGAATCATCAATATCTCTTCTCCAATATGGAATCACCAATATCTTTTCTGTATTATGGAATCATCGATATGCCTTATTCATCATGGAATCACCGATATCTCTTCTCCATTATGGAACCACCGATATCTCTTCTGCATTATGGAATCATCGATATGTCTTCTTCTTTATGGAATGACCGATATCTCTTCTCCACTATGGAATCACCGATATCACTCCTCTATTATGGAATCACCAATATCTCTTCTCGATTATGGAATCACGATTATCTCTCCTCCATTATGGAATCTGCTACACATCTCCTTCATTATAGAATCACCGATGTGTCTTCTCCATTATGGAATCATCCATATCTCTTCTCCAATATGGAATCACCGATATCTCTTGTGAATTATGGAATCATCGATATGTCTTCTTCATTATGGAATCACCGATATCTCTTCCTCAGTATGGAATCACCGATATCTCTTCTGCATTATCGAATCACGGATATCTCACCTTCATTATGTAATCATCAAAATCTCTTCTTTATTAACGAATCACCATTTACTCCTCTCCATTATGGAATCACCGATATCTCTTCTGCATTATGGAATCATAATTATCTCTCCTTCATTATGGAATCATCGATATCTCCTCTCCATTATGGAATCATCCATATCTCTTCTACATTATGGAATCACCGATATCTCTTCTCCAGTATGGAATCACCGATATCTCTTCTCCATTATGGAATCATCGATATCTCTTCTTCATTATGAAATGACCGATATCTTTTCTGCATTATGGAATATCACCGATATCTCATCTGTATCATGGAACCATAATTATCTCTCCTCCATTATGGAATCAGCGATATGCCTCTCCATTATGGAATCAGCGATATTTCTCCTTGATTATGCAATCACTGATATCTCTTCTGCATTATGGAATCACCGATATCTCATCTGCATTATGGAATCATCGATATGTCTTCTTCTTTATGGAATCACCGTTATCTCTTCTCCAGTATGGAATCACCGATATCACTACTCTATTATGAAATCACCAATATCACTTCTCGATTATGGAATCACGATTATCTCTCCTCCATTATGGAATCTTTTACACCTCTTCTTCATTATGGAATTACCGATATACCTTCTCTATTATGGAATCATCCATATCTCTTCTACATTATGGAATCATCCATATCTCTTTTTCTTTATGGAATCACTGATATCTCTTCTGCATTATGGAATCAACGATATGTCTTCTTCTTTATGGAATCACCGTTATCTCTTCTCCAGTATGGAATCACCAATATCACTACTCTATTATGGAATCACCAATATCACTTCTCGATTATAGAATCACGATTATCTCTCCTCCATTATGGAATCTTCTACACCTCTCCTTCATTATGGAATCACCGATATGTCTTCTTCATTATGGAACCATCCATATCTCTTCTACACTATGGAATCATCGATATCTCTCCTTCATTATAGAATTACCAATATCTCTAGTGAATTATGGAATCACCGATATCTCTTCTCCAGTATGGAATCACCGATATCTCTTCTGCATTATGGAATCACGGATATCTATTCTCCATTATGGGATCACCGATATCTCTTCTTCATTATGGAATCATCGATATGTCTTCTTCTTTATGGAATCACCGTTATCTCTTCTCCAGTATGGAATCACCGATATCACTACTCTATTATGAAATCACCAATATCACTTCTCGATTATGGAATCACGATTATCTCTCCTCCATTACGGAATCTTTTACACCTCTTCTTCATTATGGAATCACCGATATGTCTTCTCCATTATGGAATCATCCATATCTCTTCTACATTATGGAATCATCGATATCTCTTTTTCTTTATGGAATCACTGATATCTCTTCTGCATTTTGGAATCACCGATATCTCATCTGAATTATGGAACCATAGTTATCTCTCCTTCATTATGGAATCATCGATATCTCATCTCCATTATGGAATCACCCGTATCTCTTCTGCATTATGGAATCATCGATATGTCTTATTCATCATGGAATCACCGATATCTCTTCTGCATTATGGAATCATCGATATGTCTTCTTCTTTATGGAATCACCGTTATCTCTTCTCCAGTATTGAATCACCAATATCACTACTCTATTATGGAATCACCAATATCAATTCTCGATTATGGAATCACGATTATCTCTCCTCCATTATGGAATCTTCTACACCTCTCCTTCATTATGGAATCCCCGATATGTCTTCTTCATTATGGAACCATCCATATATCTTCTACATTATGGAATCATCGATATCTCTCCTTCATTATAGAATTACCAATATTTCTTGTGAATTATGGAATCATCGATATGTCTTCATCATTATGGAATCACCGATATCTCTTCTCCAGTATGGAATCACCGATATCTCCTCTGCATTATGGAATCACGGATATCTCTTCTCCATTATGGAATCACCGATATCTCTTCTGCATTATCGAATCACAAATGTCCTCCATTATGGAATCAGATATATCTCTCCTCCATTGTGGAATCACCGATATCTCTTCTCCATTATGGAATCATCGATATCTCTTCTTCATTATGGAATCACCGATATCTCTTCTCCAGTATGGAATCACCGATATCTCTTCTCCAGTATGGAATCACCGATATCTCTTCTCCATTATGGAATCATCGATATCTCTTCTTCATTATGAAATCACCGATATCTTTTCTGCATTATGGAATATCACCGATATCTCATCTGTATCATGGAACCATAATTATCTCTCCTCCATTATGGAATCAGCGATATGTCTCTCCATTATGGAATCAGCGATATGTCTCCTTGATTATGCAATCACTGATATCTCTTCTGCATTATGGAATCACCGATATCTCACCTGCATTATGGAATCATCGATATGTCTTCTTCTTTATGGAATCACCGTTATCTCTTCTCCAGTATGGAATCACCGATATCACTACTCTATTATGAAATCACCAATATCACTTCTCGATTATGGAATCACGATTATCTCTCCTCCATTATGGAATCTTTTACACCTCTTCTCCATTATGGAATCACCGATATATCTTCTCTATTATGGAATCATCCATATCTCTTCTACATTATGGAATCATCGATATCTCTTTTTCTTTATGGAATCACTGATATCTCTTCTGCATTATGGAATAACCCGTATCTCTTCTGCATTATGGAATCATCGATATGTCTTATTCATCATGGAATCACCGATATCTCATCTGAATTATGGAACCATAATTATATCTCCTTCATTATGGAATCACCGATATCTCATCTCCATTATGGAATCACCCGTATCTCTTCTGCATTATGGAATCACCCGTATCTCTTCTGCATTATGGAATCATCGATATGTCTTATTCATCATGGAATCACCGATATCTCTTCTGCATTATGGAATCATCGATATGTCTTCTTCTTTATGGAATCACCGTTATCTCTTCTCCTGTATGGAATCACCAATATCACTACTCTATTATGGAATCACCAATATCACTTCTCGATTATAGAATCACGATTATCTCTCCTCCATTATGGAATCTTCTACACCTCTCCTTCATTATGGAATCACCGATATGTCTTCTCCATTATGGAACCATCCATATCTCTTCTACATTATGGAATCATCGATATCTCTCCTTCATTATAGAATTACCAATATCTCTTGTGAATTATGGAATCACCGATATCTCTTCTCCAGTATGGAATCACCGATATCTCTTCTGCATTATGGAATCACGGATATCTATTCTCCATTATGGGATCACCGATATGTCTTCTCCATTATGGAATCATCCATATCTCTTCTACATTATGGAATCATCGATATCTCTTTTTCTTTATGGAATCACTGATATCTCTTCTGCATTTTGGAATCACCGATATCTCATCTGAATTATGGAACCATAATTATCTCTCCTTCATTATGGAATCACCGATATCTCATCTCCATTATGGAATCACCTGTATCTCTTCTGCATTATGGAATCATCGATATGTCTTATTCATCATGGAATCACCGATATCTCTTCTGCATTATGGAAACATCCATATCTCTTCTACATTATGGAATCATCGATATCTCTCCTTCATTATAGAATTACCAATATCTCTTGTGAATTATGGAATCACCGATATCTCTTCTCCATTATGGAATCACAATTCTCTCTCCTCCATTATGGAATCAGTGATATCTCTCCTCCAGTATGGAATCACCAATATCACTACTCTATTATGGAATCACCAATATCACTTCTCGATTATAGAATCACGATTATCTCTCCTCCATTATGGAATCTTCTACACCTCTCCTTCATTATGGAATCACCGATATGTCTTCTTCATTATGGAACCATCCATATCTCTTCTACATTATGGAATCATCGATATCTCTCCTTCATTATAGAATTACCAATATCTCTAGTGAATTATGGAATCACCGATATCTCTTCTCCAGTATGGAATCACCGATATCTCTTCTGCATTATGGAATCACGGATATCTATTCTCCATTATGGGATCACCGATATCTCTTCTTCATTATGGAATCATCGATATGTCTTCTTCTTTATGGAATCACCGTTATCTCTTCTCCAGTATGGAATCACCGATATCACTACTCTATTATGAAATCACCAATATCACTTCTCGATTATGGAATCACGATTATCTCTCCTCCATTACGGAATCTTTTACACCTCTTCTTCATTATGGAATCACCGATATGTCTTCTCCATTATGGAATCATCCATATCTCTTCTACATTATGGAATCATCGATATCTCTTTTTCTTTATGGAATCACTGATATCTCTTCTGCATTTTGGAATCACCGATATCTCATCTGAATTATGGAACCATAGTTATCTCTCCTTCATTATGGAATCATCGATATCTCATCTCCATTATGGAATCACCCGTATCTCTTCTGCATTATGGAATCATCGATATGTCTTATTCATCATGGAATCACCGATATCTCTTCTGCATTATGGAATCATCGATATGTCTTCTTCTTTATGGAATCACCGTTATCTCTTCTCCAGTATTGAATCACCAATATCACTACTCTATTATGGAATCACCAATATCAATTCTCGATTATGGAATCACGATTATCTCTCCTCCATTATGGAATCTTCTACACCTCTCCTTCATTATGGAATCCCCGATATGTCTTCTTCATTATGGAACCATCCATATATCTTCTACATTATGGAATCATCGATATCTCTCCTTCATTATAGAATTACCAATATTTCTTGTGAATTATGGAATCATCGATATGTCTTCATCATTATGGAATCACCGATATCTCTTCTCCAGTATGGAATCACCGATATCTCCTCTGCATTATGGAATCACGGATATCTCTTCTCCATTATGGAATCACCGATATCTCTTCTGCATTATCGAATCACAAATGTCCTCCATTATGGAATCAGATATATCTCTCCTCCATTGTGGAATCACCGATATCTCTTCTCCATTATGGAATCATCGATATCTCTTCTTCATTATGGAATCACCGATATCTCTTCTCCAGTATGGAATCACCGATATCTCTTCTCCAGTATGGAATCACCGATATCTCTTCTCCAGTATGGAATCACCGATATCTCTTCTCCATTATGGAATCATCGATATCTCTTCTTCATTATGAAATCACCGATATCTTTTCTGCATTATGGAATATCACCGATATCTCATCTGTATCATGGAACCATAATTATCTCTCCTCCATTATGGAATCAGCGATATGTCTCTCCATTATGGAATCAGCGATATGTCTCCTTGATTATGCAATCACTGATATCTCTTCTGCATTATGGAATCACCGATATCTCACCTGCATTATGGAATCATCGATATGTCTTCTTCTTTATGGAATCACCGTTATCTCTTCTCCAGTATGGAATCACCGATATCACTACTCTATTATGAAATCACCAATATCACTTCTCGATTATGGAATCACGATTATCTCTCCTCCATTATGGAATCTTTTACACCTCTTCTCCATTATGGAATCACCGATATATCTTCTCTATTATGGAATCATCCATATCTCTTCTACATTATGGAATCATCGATATCTCTTTTTCTTTATGGAATCACTGATATCTCTTCTGCATTATGGAATAACCCGTATCTCTTCTGCATTATGGAATCATCGATATGTCTTATTCATCATGGAATCACCGATATCTCATCTGAATTATGGAACCATAATTATATCTCCTTCATTATGGAATCACCGATATCTCATCTCCATTATGGAATCACCCGTATCTCTTCTGCATTATGGAATCACCCGTATCTCTTCTGCATTATGGAATCATCGATATGTCTTATTCATCATGGAATCACCGATATCTCTTCTGCATTATGGAATCATCGATATGTCTTCTTCTTTATGGAATCACCGTTATCTCTTCTCCTGTATGGAATCACCAATATCACTACTCTATTATGGAATCACCAATATCACTTCTCGATTATAGAATCACGATTATCTCTCCTCCATTATGGAATCTTCTACACCTCTCCTTCATTATGGAATCACCGATATGTCTTCTCCATTATGGAACCATCCATATCTCTTCTACATTATGGAATCATCGATATCTCTCCTTCATTATAGAATTACCAATATCTCTTGTGAATTATGGAATCACCGATATCTCTTCTCCAGTATGGAATCACCGATATCTCTTCTGCATTATGGAATCACGGATATCTATTCTCCATTATGGGATCACCGATATGTCTTCTCCATTATGGAATCATCCATATCTCTTCTACATTATGGAATCATCGATATCTCTTTTTCTTTATGGAATCACTGATATCTCTTCTGCATTTTGGAATCACCGATATCTCATCTGAATTATGGAACCATAATTATCTCTCCTTCATTATGGAATCACCGATATCTCATCTCCATTATGGAATCACCTGTATCTCTTCTGCATTATGGAATCATCGATATGTCTTATTCATCATGGAATCACCGATATCTCTTCTGCATTATGGAAACATCCATATCTCTTCTACATTATGGAATCATCGATATCTCTCCTTCATTATAGAATTACCAATATCTCTTGTGAATTATGGAATCACCGATATCTCTTCTCCATTATGGAATCACAATTCTCTCTCCTCCATTATGGAATCAGTGATATCTCTCCTCCATTATGGAATCACCGATATCTCTTTTTGTTTATGTAATCACCGATATCTCTTCTGCATTATGGAATCATCAATATGTCTTCTTCCTTATGGAATCACCGATATCTGTTCTCCTGTATGGAATCACCGTTATCACTCCTCTATTATGTAATCACCAATATCACTCCTCTATTATGTAGTCACCAATATCACTCCTCTATTATGGAATCACCAATATCTCTTCTCGATTATGTAATCACGATTATCTCTCCTCCATTATGGAATCTTCTACACCTCTCCTTCATTATGGAATCACCGATGTGTCTTCTCCATTATGGAATCATCCATATCTCTTCTTCATTATGGAATCATCGATATCTCTCCTTCATTAGGGAATCACCGATATCTCTTGTGAATTATGGAATCATCGATATCTCTTCTTCATTATCGAATCATCAAAATCTCTCCTTTATTAAGGAATCACCATTTACTCCACTCCGTTATGCAATCACCGATATCTCTTCAGCATAATGGAAGGACGGATATCCCTTCTCCATTATGACATCACCGATATCTCTTCTGCATTATGGAATAACCGATACCTCTTCTGCATTATGTAATCATAATTATTTCTCCGTCATTATGGAATCAACGATATCACTTCTCCATTATGGAATCACAATTGTCTGTTCTACATTATGGAATCACCGATATCTCCTCCCCATTATGGAATCTTCCATATCTCTTCTACATTATGGAATCACAGTTATCTCTCCTTTTTTATGGAATCACCGATATCTCTTCTGCATTATGGAATCATCGATTTGTCTTATTCATCATGGAATCACCGATATCTCTTCTCCAGTATTGAATCACTGATATCTATTCTGCATTATCAAATCACGGATATCTCTTCTCCATTATGGAATCACCGATATCTCTTCTCCATTATGGAATCACCGATATCACTCCTCTGTTATGGAATCATCAATATCTCTTCTCGATTATGGAATCACGATTATCGCTCCTCCATTACCGAATCTTTCACACCTCTCCTTCATTATGGAATCACCGATATGTCTTCTCCATTATGGAATCATCCATATCTCTTGTGAATTATGGAATCATCGATATCTCTTCTTCATTAGGGAATCACCGATATCTCTTCTGCATTATGGAATCACCGATATCTCTTCTCCAGTATGGAATCACCGATATCACTCCTCTGTTATGGAATCATCAATATCTCTTCTCGATTATGGAATCACGATTATCGCTCCTCCATTACCGAATCTTTCACACCTCTCCTTCATTATGGAATCACCGATATGTCTTCTCCATTATGGAATCATCCATATCTCTTGTGAATTATGGAATCATCGATATCTCTTCTTCATTAGGGAATCACCGATATCTCTTCTCCAGTATGGAATCACCGATATCTCTTGTGAATTATGGAATCATGACTTCTTCATTATCGAATCATCCAAATCTCTCCTTTATTAAGGAATCACCATTTACTCCTCTCAATTATGGAATCACCGATATCTCTTCTGCATAATGGAAGGACCGATATCCCTTCTCCATTATGACATCACCGATATCTCTTCTCCATTATGGAATCACAATTGTCTGTTCTACATTATGGAATCATCGATATCTCTTCTGCATTGTGGAATCACCGATATCTCTTCTGCATTATGGAATCATAATTATCTCTCCTTCATTATGGAATCACCGATATCTCCTCTCCATTGTTGAATCATCCATATCTCTTCTACATTATGGAATCATCGATATCTCTCCTTCATTATAGAATTACCAATATCTCTTGTGAATTATGGAATCATTGATATGTCTACTTCATCATGGAATCACCGATATCTCTTCTGCATTATGGAATCATAATTGTCTCTCCTCAATTATGGAATCACCGATATCTCTTTTTCTTTACGTAATCAACGATATCTCTTATGCATTAAGGAATCACGGATATCGCTTATGCATTATGGAATCACGGATATCTCTTATGCATTATGGAATCACGGATATCTCCCCTCCGTTATGGAATCATCAGAATCTCTCCTTTATTATGGAATCACCGATAACTCCTGTCCATTAAGGGATCACCGATATCTCTTCTGCATAATGGAACGACCGATATACCGTCCCCATTATGGAATCACCGATATCTCTTTTCCGTAAAGGAATCACCGATATATCTTCTGCATTATGGAATCACCGATATCTGTTCTGCATTATGGAATCACCGATATCTCTTCTGCATTAAGGGCATCACCGATATATCTTCCGAATTATGGAATCATAATTATCTCTTCTCCATTATGGAATCAACTATTTCTCTCATCCATTATGGAATCAGTGATATGTCTTCTTGATTATGGAATCATCGATATCTCTTTTTCTTTGTGGAATCACCGATATCTCTTCTACGTTATGGAATCACCGATATCTCCTCTACATTATGGAATCATAATTATCTCTCCTTCATTTTGGAATCACCGTTATCTCCTCCCCATTATGGAATCACCCATATCTCTTCTCCAATATAGAATCATCAATATCTCTTTTCCAATATGGAATCACCAATATCTCTTCTGTATTATGGAATCATCGATATGCCTTATTCATCATGGAATCACCGATATCTCTTCTCCATTATGGAACCACCGATATCTCTTCTGCATTATGGAATCATCGATATGTCTTCTTCTTTATGGAATCACCGATATCTCTTCTCCACTATGGAATCACCGATATCACTCCTCTATTATGGAATCACCAATATCTCTTCTCGATTATGGAATCACGATTATCTCTCCTCCATTATGGAATCTGCTACACATCTCCTTCATTATAGAATCACCGATGTGTCTTCTCCATTATGGAATCATCCATATCTCTTCTCCATTATGGAATCACAGATATCTCTTCTCCATTATGGAATCACCGATATCTCTTCTGCATTATGGAATCACCGATATATCTTCTCCAGTATGGAATCACCGATATCACTCCTCTGTTATGGAATCATCAATATCTCTTCTCGATTATGGAATCACGATTATCGCTCCTCCATTACCGAATCTTTCACACCTCTCCTTCATTATGGAATCACCGATATGTCTTCTCCATTATGGAATCATCCATATCTCTTGTGAATTATGGAATCATCGATATCTCTTCTTCATTAGGGAATCACCGATATCTCTTCTGCATTATGGAATCACCGATATCTCTTCTCCAGTATGGAATCACCGATATCACTCCTCTGTTATGGAATCATCAATATCTCTTCTCGATTATGGAATCACGATTATCGCTCCTCCATTACCGAATCTTTCACACCTCTCCTTCATTATGGAATCACCGATATGTCTTCTCCATTATGGAATCATCCATATCTCTTGTGAATTATGGAATCATCGATATCTCTTCTTCATTAGGGAATCACCGATATCTCTTCTCCAATATGGAATCACCGATATCTCTTGTGAATTATGGAATCATGACTTCTTCATTATCGAATCATCAAAATCTCTCCTTTATTAAGGAATCACCATTTACTCCTCTCAATTATGGAATCACCGATATCTCTTCTGCATAATGGAAGGACCGATATCCCTTCTCCATTATGACATCACCGATATCTCTTCTCCATTATGGAATCACAATTGTCTGTTCTACATTATGGAATCATCGATATCTCTTCTGCATTGTGGAATCACCGATATCTCTTCTGCATTATGGAATCATAATTATCTCTCCTTCATTATGGAATCACCGATATCTCCTCTCCATTGTTGAATCACCCATATCTCTTCTACATTATGGAATCATCGATATCTCTCCTTCATTATAGAATTACCAATATCTCTTGTGAATTATGGAATCATTGATATGTCTACTTCATCATGGAATCACCGATATCTCTTCTGCATTATGGAATCATAATTGTCTCTCCTCAATTATGGAATCACCGATATCTCTTTTTCTTTACGTAATCAACGATATCTCTTATGCATTAAGGAATCACGGATATCGCTTATGCATTATGGAATCACGGATATCTCTTATGCATTATGGAATCACGGATATCTCCCCTCCGTTATGGAATCATCAGAATCTCTCCTTTATTATGGAATCACCGATAACTCCTGTCCATTAAGGGATCACCGATATCTCTTCTGCATAATGGAACGACCGATATACCGTCCCCATTATGGAATCACCGATATCTCTTTTCCGTAAAGGAATCACCGATATATCTTCTGCATTATGGAATCACCGATATCTGTTCTGCATTATGGAATCACCGATATCTCTTCTGCATTAAGGGCATCACCGATATATCTTCCGAATTATGGAATCATAATTATCTCTTCTCCATTATGGAATCAACTATTTCTCTCATCCATTATGGAATCAGTGATATGTCTTCTTGATTATGGAATCATCGATATCTCTTTTTCTTTGTGGAATCACCGATATCTCTTCTACGTTATGGAATCACCGATATCTCCTCTACATTATGAAATCATAATTATCTCTCCTTCATTTTGGAATCACCGTTATCTCCTCCCCATTATGGAATCACCCATATCTCTTCTCCAATATAGAATCATCAATATCTCTTCTCCAATATGGAATCACCAATATCTCTTCTGTATTATGGAATCATCGATATGCCTTATTCATCATGGAATCACCGATATCTCTTCTCCATTATGGAACCACCGATATCTCTTCTGCATTATGGAATCATCGATATGTCTTCTTCTTTATGGAATCACCGATATCTCTTCTCCACTATGGAATCACCGATATCACTCCTCTATTATGGAATCACCAATATCTCTTCTCGATTATGGAATCACGATTATCTCTCCTCCATTATGGAATCATCCATATCTCTTCTCCAATATGGAATCACCGATATCTCTTGTGAATTATGGAATCATCGATATGTCTTCTTCATTATGGAATCACCGATATCTCTTCCTCAGTATGGAATCACCGATATCTCTTCTGCATTATCGAATCACGGATATCTCACCTTCATTATGGAATCATCAAAATCTCTCCTTTATTAACGAATCACCATTTACTCCTCTCCATTATGGAATCACCGATATCTCTTCTGCATTATGGGATCATAATTATTTCTCCTTCATTATGGAATCACCGATATCTCTTCTGCATTATGGAATCATAATTATCTCTCCTTCATTATGGAATCATCGATATCTCCTCTCCATTATGGAATCATCCATATCTCTTCTACATTATGGAATCACCGATATCTCTTCTCCAGTATGGAATCACCGATATCTCTTCTCCAGTATGGAATCACGATATCTCTTCTCCATTATGGAATCATCGATATCTCTTCTTCATTATGAAATCACCGATATCTTTTCTGCATTATGGAATATCACCGATATCTCATCTGTATCATGGAACCATAATTATCTCTCCTCCATTATGGAATCAGCGATATGTCTCTCCATTATGGAATCAGCGATATGTCTCCTTGATTATGCAATCTCTGATATCTCTTCTGCATTATGGAATCACCGATATCTCATCTGCATTATGGAATCATCGATATGTCTTCTCTATTACGGAATCATCCATATCTCTTCTACATTATGGAATCATCGATATCTCTTTTTCTTTATGGAATCACTGATATCTCTTCTGCATTATGGAATAACCGATATCTCATCTGAATTATGGAACCATAATTATATCTCCTTCATTATGGAATCACCGATATCTCATCTCCGTTATGGAATCACCCGTATCTCTTCTGCATTATGGAATCATCGATATGCCTTATTCATCATGGAATCACCGATATCTCTTCTGCATTATGGAATCAACGATATGTCTTCTTCTTTATGGAATCACCGTTATCTCTTCTCCAGGATGGAATCACCAATATCACTACTCTATTATGGAATCACCAACATCACTTCTCGATTATAGAATCACGATTATCTCTCCTCCATTATGGAATCTTCTACACCTCTCCTTCATTATGGATTCACCGATATGTCTTCTTCATTATGGAATCATCCATATCTCTTCTACATTATGGAATCATCGATATCTCTCCTTCATTATAGAATTACCAATATCTCTTGTGAATTATGGAATCACCGATATCTCTTCTCCAGTATGGAATCACCGATATCTCTTCTGCATTATGGAATCACGGATATCTATTCTCCATTATGGGTTCACCGATATCTCTTCTTCATTATGGAATCATCGATATGTCTTCTTCTTTATGGCATCACCGTTATCTCTTCTCCAGTATGGAATCACCGATATCACTACTCTATTATGAAATCACCAATATCACTTCTCGATTATGGAATCACGATTATCTCTCCTCCATTACGGAATCTTTTACACCCCTTCTTCATTATGGAATCACCGATATGTCTTCTCCATTATGGAATCATCCATATCTCTTCTACATTATGGAATCACCGATATCTCTTCTGCATTATGGAATCACGGATATCTATTCTCCATTATGGGTTCACCGATATCTCTTCTTCATTATGGAATCATCGATATGTCTTCTTCTTTATGGAATCACCGTTATCTCTTCTCCAGTATTGAATCACCGATATCACTACTCTATTATGGAATCACCAATATCAATTCTCGATTTTGGAATCACGATTATCTCTCCTCCATTATGGAATCTTCTACACCTCTCCTTCATTATGGAATCCCCGATATGTCTTCTTCATTATGGAACCATCCATATCTCTTCTACATTATGGAAGCACCGATATTTCTTCTGCATTATGGAATCACCGATAACTCTTCTCCATTTTGGAATCACCGGCATTTCTTCTCGATTATGGAATCACCGATATTTCTTCCGCTGTAGTGGTCGAGTGGTTATAGTGCCGGACTCGTGATGCGAGGATCCGGGTTCGAACCTCACAGTGGTGGTGGGCTGAAGTTGGTTTTCTGTGGTTCCCAACTTCAAGGCGCAAATGCGAGACGATCTCCCCGTTGAAAAGTCTCGCCACAGAGAGCAACAGTCCTACAACGGTAAATCATGCAACCATAACACTTCACTCATAGTTAGTAAAACTGGGGGCAGATGACAGCACTACACATAACAAGCATTACACAGAAACAAACTATACGTCAGGTTGCACTACACGTACACGCACATTCCCGCATTTACCGATTCGTTCGGGGGTTCCGCGGGGGGGGGTGCATGTGTGGTGTAAACAGTAGTAGGTAGGGGCTCGGGGATCCATGATGTTCTTGGGTCAGCCACCTCGTTGGGCAATTTGCCTGTTGTGGCGTTGTATTTGTATTTATTTGTATTTGTATTATGGAATCACCGATATCTCTTCTGCATTATGAAACCACCGATATCTCTCCTGCATTATGGAATCACCGATATCTCTTCTCCAGTACGGAATCATCGATATCTCTTCTGCATTATGGAATCATAATTATTTCTCTTTCATAATGGAATCACCGATATTTCTTCTCCATTATGGAATCACCGATATCTCAACTTTATTATGGAATCACCGAGAACTCCTTTCCATTAAGGAATCACCGATATCTCTTCTGCATTATGGAATCACCGATATCTCTTCTGCATTATGGAATCACCGATATCTCTTCTCCAGTACGGAATCATCGATATCTCTTCTGCATTATGGAATCATCATTATTTCTCCTTCATAATGGAATCACCGATATCTCTTTTCCATTAAGGAATCACCGATATCTCTTCTGCATTATGGAAACACCGATATCTCTTCTGCATTATGGAATCACAATTGTCTGTTTTCCACTATGGAATCATCGATATCTCGTCTGCATCAAGGAATCACCGATATCTCGTCTGCATTATGGAATCACCGATATCTCTTCTGCATTATGGAACCATGGATATCTCTTCTCCAGTATGAAATCACCGATATCTCTTCTACATTATGGAATCACCGATATTTCTTCTGCATTATGGAATCACAATTATATCTCCTCCACTATGGAATCATCAAAATCTCTCCTTTATTAAGCAATAACCGATAACTCCTCTCCATTATGGATTCACCGATATCTCTTCTCCAGTATGGAATCATCGATATACATTCTCCATTATGGAATCACCGATATCTCTTCTCCATTATGGAATCACCGATATCTCTACTCAATTATGGAATCACCGGCACCTCCTCTCCGTTATGGAAACACCGATATTTCTTCTGCATTATGGAAGGACCGATATCCCTTCTCCATTATGGAATCACCGATATCTCTTCTCCGTTATGGAATCAACAATATCTCTTCTCCATTATGGAATCACCGATATCTCTTCTCCGTTATGGAATCACCGATATCTCTTCTCCATTATAGAATCACGATTATCTCTCCTCCATTATGGAATCTTCTACACCTCTCCTTCATTATAGAATAACCGATATCTATTCTGCATTACGGAATCGCCGATATCTTCTCTGCATTATGGAATCATAATTATCTCTCCTCTGCATTATGGAATCATAATTATCTCTCCTTCATTATGGAATCAACGATATCTCTTCTCCATTATGGAATCACAATTCTCTCTCCTCCATTATGGAATCACAATTCTCTCTCCTCCATTATGGAATCAGCAATATCTCTCTTTCATTATGAAATCACCGATATCTCTTGTTCTTTATGGAATCACCGCTATCACTTCTGCATTATGGAATCACGGATATTTCTTCTCCATTACGGTATCACCGATATCTCTTCTCCATTATGGAATCACAATTATCTCTCCTCCAATATGGAAACACAATTATCTCTCCTCCATTATGCAATCACAATTATCTCTCCTCCATTATGGAATCACAATTATCTCTCCTCCATTATGGAATCATCAAAATCTCTCCTTTATTATGGAATCACCGAGAACTCCTCTCCATTAAAGAATCACCGATATCTCTTCTGCATTATGGAACGACCGATATCCCTTCCCCATTATGGAATCACCGATATCACTTTTCCATTGTGGAATCACCGATATCTATTCTGCATTATGGAATCACGATATCTATTCTGCATTATGGAATCACGATATCTCTTCTGCATTATGGAATCACCGATATCTCTTCTCCAGTACGGAATCATCGATATCTCTGCTGCATTATGGAATCATAATTATTTCTCCTTCATAAAGGAATCACCGATATCTCTTTTCCATTATGGAATCACCGATATCTCTTCTGCATTATGGAATCACCGATATCTCTTCTACATTATGGAAGCACCGATATTTCTTCTGCATTATGGAATCACCGATAACTCTTCTCCATTTTGGAATCACCGGCATTTCTTCTCGATTATGGAATCACCGATATTTCTTCCGCTGTAGTGGTCGAGTGGTTATAGTGCCGGACTCGTGATGCGAGGATCCGGGTTCGAACCTCACAGTGGTGGTGGGCTGAAGTTGGTTTTCTGTGGTTCCCAACTTCAAGGCGCAAATGCGAGACGATCTCCCCGTTAAAAAGTCTCGCCACAGAGAGCAACAGTCCTACAACGGTAAATCATGCAACCATAACACTTCACTCATAGTTAGTAAAACTGGGGGCAGATGACAGCACTACACATAACAAGCATTACACAGAAACAAACTATACGTCAGGTTGCACTACACGTACACGCACATTCCCGCATTTACCGATTCGTTCGGGGGTTCCGCGGGGGGGGGGGGGTGCATGTGTGGTGTAAACAGTAGTAGGTAGGGGCTCGGGGATCCATGATGTTCTTGGGTCAGCCACCTCGTTGGGCAATTTGCCTGTTGTGGCGTTGTATTTGTATTTATTTGTATTTGTATTATGGAATCACCGATATCTCTTCTGCATTATGAAACCACCGATATCTCTCCTGCATTATGGAATCACCGATATCTCTTCTCCAGTACGGAATCATCGATATCTCTTCTGCATTATGGAATCATAATTATTTCTCTTTCATAATGGAATCACCGATATTTCTTCTCCATTATGGAATCACCGATATCTCTCCTTTATTATGGAATCACCGAGAACTCCTTTCCATTAAGGAATCACCGATATCTCTTCTGCATTATGGAATCACCGATATCTCTTCTGCATTATGGAATCACCGATATCTCTTCTCCAGTACGGAATCATCGATATCTCTTCTGCATTATGGAATCATCATTATTTCTCCTTCATAATGGAATCACCGATATCTCTTTTCCATTAAGGAATCACCGATATCTCTTCTGCATTATGGAAACACCGATATCTCTTCTGCATTATGGAATCACAATTGTCTGTTTTCCACTATGGAATCATCGATATCTCGTCTGCATCAAGGAATCACCGATATCTCGTCTGCATTATGGAATCACCGATATCTCTTCTGCATTATGGAACCATGGATATCTCTTCTCCAGTATGAAATCACCGATATCTCTTCTACATTATGGAATCACCGATATTTCTTCTGCATTATGGAATCACAATTATATCTCCTCCACTATGGAATCATCAAAATCTCTCCTTTATTAAGCAATAACCGATAACTCCTCTCCATTATGGATTCACCGATATCTCTTCTCCAGTATGGAATCATCGATATACATTCTCCATTATGGAATCACCGATATCTCTTCTCCATTATGGAATCACCGATATCTCTACTCAATTATGGAATCACCGGCACCTCCTCTCCGTTATGGAAACACCGATATTTCTTCTGCATTATGGAAGGACCGATATCCCTTCTCCATTATGGAATCACCGATATCTCTTCTCCGTTATGGAATCAACAATATCTCTTCTCCATTATGGAATCACCGATATCTCTTCTCCGTTATGGAATCACCGATATCTCTTCTCCATTATAGAATCACGATTATCTCTCCTCCATTATGGAATCTTCTACACCTCTCCTTCATTATAGAATAACCGATATCTATTCTGCATTACGGAATCGCCGATATCTTCTCTGCATTATGGAATCATAATTATCTCTCCTCTGCATTATGGAATCATAATTATCTCTCCTTCATTATGGAATCAACGATATCTCTTCTCCATTATGGAATCACAATTCTCTCTCCTCCATTATGGAATCACAATTCTCTCTCCTCCATTATGGAATCAGCAATATCTCTCTTTCATTATGAAATCACCGATATCTCTTGTTCTTTATGGAATCACCGCTATCACTTCTGCATTATGGAATCACGGATATTTCTTCTCCATTACGGTATCACCGATATCTCTTCTCCATTATGGAATCACAATTATCTCTCCTCCAATATGGAAACACAATTATCTCTCCTCCATTATGCAATCACAATTATCTCTCCTCCATTATGGAATCACAATTATCTCTCCTCCATTATGGAATCATCAAAATCTCTCCTTTATTATGGAATCACCGAGAACTCCTCTCCATTAAAGAATCACCGATATCTCTTCTGCATTATGGAACGACCGATATCCCTTCCCCATTATGGAATCACCGATATCACTTTTCCATTGTGGAATCACCGATATCTATTCTGCATTATGGAATCACGATATCTATTCTGCATTATGGAATCACGATATCTCTTCTGCATTATGCAATCACCGATATCTCTTCTCCAGTACGGAATCATCGATATCTCTGCTGCATTATGGAATCATCGATATCTCTGCTGCATTATGGAATCATAATTATTTCTCCTTCATAAAGGAATCACCGATATCTCTTTTCCATTATGGAATCACCGATATCTCTTCTGCATTATGGAATCACCGATATCTCTTCTACATTATGGAAGCACCGATATTTCTTCTGCATTATGGAATCACCGATAACTCTTCTCCATTTTGGAATCACCGGCATTTCTTCTCGATTATGGAATCTCCGATATTTCTTCCGCTGTAGTGGTCGAGTGGTTATAGTGCCGGACTCGTGATGCGAGGATCCGGGTTCGAACCTCACAGTGGTGGTGGGCTGAAGTTGGTTTTCTGTGGTTCCCAACTTCAAGGCGCAAATGCGAGACGATCTCCCCGTTAAAAAGTCTCGCCACAGAGAGCAACAGTCCTACAACGGTAAATCATGCAACCATAACACTTCACTCATAGTTAGTAAAACTGGGGGCAGATGACAGCACTACACATAACAAGCATTACACAGAAACAAACTATACGTCAGGTTGCACTACACGTACACGCACATTCCCGCATTTACCGATTCGTTCGGGGGTTCCGCGGGGGGGGGGGTGCATGTGTGGTGTAAACAGTAGTAGGTAGGGGCTCGGGGATCCATGATGTTCTTGGGTCAGCCACCTCGTTGGGCAATTTGCCTGTTGTGGCGTTGTATTTGTATTTATTTGTATTTGTATTATGGAATCACCGATATCTCTTCTGCATTATGAAACCACCGATATCTCTCCTGCATTATGGAATCACCGATATCTCTTCTCCAGTACGGAATCATCGATATCTCTTCTGCATTATGGAATCATAATTATTTCTCTTTCATAATGGAATCACCGATATTTCTTCTCCATTATGGAATCACCGATATCTCTCCTTTATTATGGAATCACCGAGAACTCCTTTCCATTAAGGAATCACCGATATCTCTTTTTCTTTATGGAATCACTGATATCTCTTCTGCATTATGGAATAACCGATATCTCATCTGAATTATGGAACCATAATTATATCTCCTTCATTATGGAATCACCGATATCTCATCTCCGTTATGGAATCACCCGTATCTCTTCTGCATTATGGAATCATCGATATGCCTTATTCATCATGGAATCACCGATATCTCTTCTGCATTATGGAATCAACGATATGTCTTCTTCTTTATGGAATCACCGTTATCTCTTCTCCAGGATGGAATCACCAATATCACTACTCTATTATGGAATCACCAACATCACTTCTCGATTATAGAATCACGATTATCTCTCCTCCATTATGGAATCTTCTACACCTCTCCTTCATTATGGATTCACCGATATGTCTTCTTCATTATGGAATCATCCATATCTCTTCTACATTATGGAATCATCGATATCTCTCCTTCATTATAGAATTACCAATATCTCTTGTGAATTATGGAATCACCGATATCTCTTCTCCAGTATGGAATCACCGATATCTCTTCTGCATTATGGAATCACGGATATCTATTCTCCATTATGGGTTCACCGATATCTCTTCTTCATTATGGAATCATCGATATGTCTTCTTCTTTATGGCATCACCGTTATCTCTTCTCCAGTATGGAATCACCGATATCACTACTCTATTATGAAATCACCAATATCACTTCTCGATTATGGAATCACGATTATCTCTCCTCCATTACGGAATCTTTTACACCCCTTCTTCATTATGGAATCACCGATATGTCTTCTCCATTATGGAATCATCCATATCTCTTCTACATTATGGAATCACCGATATCTCTTCTGCATTATGGAATCACGGATATCTATTCTCCATTATGGGTTCACCGATATCTCTTCTTCATTATGGAATCATCGATATGTCTTCTTCTTTATGGAATCACCGTTATCTCTTCTCCAGTATTGAATCACCGATATCACTACTCTATTATGGAATCACCAATATCAATTCTCGATTTTGGAATCACGATTATCTCTCCTCCATTATGGAATCTTCTACACCTCTCCTTCATTATGGAATCCCCGATATGTCTTCTTCATTATGGAACCATCCATATCTCTTCTACATTATGGAAGCACCGATATTTCTTCTGCATTATGGAATCACCGATAACTCTTCTCCATTTTGGAATCACCGGCATTTCTTCTCGATTATGGAATCACCGATATTTCTTCCGCTGTAGTGGTCGAGTGGTTATAGTGCCGGACTCGTGATGCGAGGATCCGGGTTCGAACCTCACAGTGGTGGTGGGCTGAAGTTGGTTTTCTGTGGTTCCCAACTTCAAGGCGCAAATGCGAGACGATCTCCCCGTTGAAAAGTCTCGCCACAGAGAGCAACAGTCCTACAACGGTAAATCATGCAACCATAACACTTCACTCATAGTTAGTAAAACTGGGGGCAGATGACAGCACTACACATAACAAGCATTACACAGAAACAAACTATACGTCAGGTTGCACTACACGTACACGCACATTCCCGCATTTACCGATTCGTTCGGGGGTTCCGCGGGGGGGGGTGCATGTGTGGTGTAAACAGTAGTAGGTAGGGGCTCGGGGATCCATGATGTTCTTGGGTCAGCCACCTCGTTGGGCAATTTGCCTGTTGTGGCGTTGTATTTGTATTTATTTGTATTTGTATTATGGAATCACCGATATCTCTTCTGCATTATGAAACCACCGATATCTCTCCTGCATTATGGAATCACCGATATCTCTTCTCCAGTACGGAATCATCGATATCTCTTCTGCATTATGGAATCATAATTATTTCTCTTTCATAATGGAATCACCGATATTTCTTCTCCATTATGGAATCACCGATATCTCAACTTTATTATGGAATCACCGAGAACTCCTTTCCATTAAGGAATCACCGATATCTCTTCTGCATTATGGAATCACCGATATCTCTTCTGCATTATGGAATCACCGATATCTCTTCTCCAGTACGGAATCATCGATATCTCTTCTGCATTATGGAATCATCATTATTTCTCCTTCATAATGGAATCACCGATATCTCTTTTCCATTAAGGAATCACCGATATCTCTTCTGCATTATGGAAACACCGATATCTCTTCTGCATTATGGAATCACAATTGTCTGTTTTCCACTATGGAATCATCGATATCTCGTCTGCATCAAGGAATCACCGATATCTCGTCTGCATTATGGAATCACCGATATCTCTTCTGCATTATGGAACCATGGATATCTCTTCTCCAGTATGAAATCACCGATATCTCTTCTACATTATGGAATCACCGATATTTCTTCTGCATTATGGAATCACAATTATATCTCCTCCACTATGGAATCATCAAAATCTCTCCTTTATTAAGCAATAACCGATAACTCCTCTCCATTATGGATTCACCGATATCTCTTCTCCAGTATGGAATCATCGATATACATTCTCCATTATGGAATCACCGATATCTCTTCTCCATTATGGAATCACCGATATCTCTACTCAATTATGGAATCACCGGCACCTCCTCTCCGTTATGGAAACACCGATATTTCTTCTGCATTATGGAAGGACCGATATCCCTTCTCCATTATGGAATCACCGATATCTCTTCTCCGTTATGGAATCAACAATATCTCTTCTCCATTATGGAATCACCGATATCTCTTCTCCGTTATGGAATCACCGATATCTCTTCTCCATTATAGAATCACGATTATCTCTCCTCCATTATGGAATCTTCTACACCTCTCCTTCATTATAGAATAACCGATATCTATTCTGCATTACGGAATCGCCGATATCTTCTCTGCATTATGGAATCATAATTATCTCTCCTCTGCATTATGGAATCATAATTATCTCTCCTTCATTATGGAATCAACGATATCTCTTCTCCATTATGGAATCACAATTCTCTCTCCTCCATTATGGAATCACAATTCTCTCTCCTCCATTATGGAATCAGCAATATCTCTCTTTCATTATGAAATCACCGATATCTCTTGTTCTTTATGGAATCACCGCTATCACTTCTGCATTATGGAATCACGGATATTTCTTCTCCATTACGGTATCACCGATATCTCTTCTCCATTATGGAATCACAATTATCTCTCCTCCAATATGGAAACACAATTATCTCTCCTCCATTATGCAATCACAATTATCTCTCCTCCATTATGGAATCACAATTATCTCTCCTCCATTATGGAATCATCAAAATCTCTCCTTTATTATGGAATCACCGAGAACTCCTCTCCATTAAAGAATCACCGATATCTCTTCTGCATTATGGAACGACCGATATCCCTTCCCCATTATGGAATCACCGATATCACTTTTCCATTGTGGAATCACCGATATCTATTCTGCATTATGGAATCACGATATCTATTCTGCATTATGGAATCACGATATCTCTTCTGCATTATGGAATCACCGATATCTCTTCTCCAGTACGGAATCATCGATATCTCTGCTGCATTATGGAATCATAATTATTTCTCCTTCATAAAGGAATCACCGATATCTCTTTTCCATTATGGAATCACCGATATCTCTTCTGCATTATGGAATCACCGATATCTCTTCTACATTATGGAAGCACCGATATTTCTTCTGCATTATGGAATCACCGATAACTCTTCTCCATTTTGGAATCACCGGCATTTCTTCTCGATTATGGAATCACCGATATTTCTTCCGCTGTAGTGGTCGAGTGGTTATAGTGCCGGACTCGTGATGCGAGGATCCGGGTTCGAACCTCACAGTGGTGGTGGGCTGAAGTTGGTTTTCTGTGGTTCCCAACTTCAAGGCGCAAATGCGAGACGATCTCCCCGTTAAAAAGTCTCGCCACAGAGAGCAACAGTCCTACAACGGTAAATCATGCAACCATAACACTTCACTCATAGTTAGTAAAACTGGGGGCAGATGACAGCACTACACATAACAAGCATTACACAGAAACAAACTATACGTCAGGTTGCACTACACGTACACGCACATTCCCGCATTTACCGATTCGTTCGGGGGTTCCGCGGGGGGGGGGGGTGCATGTGTGGTGTAAACAGTAGTAGGTAGGGGCTCGGGGATCCATGATGTTCTTGGGTCAGCCACCTCGTTGGGCAATTTGCCTGTTGTGGCGTTGTATTTGTATTTATTTGTATTTGTATTATGGAATCACCGATATCTCTTCTGCATTATGAAACCACCGATATCTCTCCTGCATTATGGAATCACCGATATCTCTTCTCCAGTACGGAATCATCGATATCTCTTCTGCATTATGGAATCATAATTATTTCTCTTTCATAATGGAATCACCGATATTTCTTCTCCATTATGGAATCACCGATATCTCTCCTTTATTATGGAATCACCGAGAACTCCTTTCCATTAAGGAATCACCGATATCTCTTCTGCATTATGGAATCACCGATATCTCTTCTGCATTATGGAATCACCGATATCTCTTCTCCAGTACGGAATCATCGATATCTCTTCTGCATTATGGAATCATCATTATTTCTCCTTCATAATGGAATCACCGATATCTCTTTTCCATTAAGGAATCACCGATATCTCTTCTGCATTATGGAAACACCGATATCTCTTCTGCATTATGGAATCACAATTGTCTGTTTTCCACTATGGAATCATCGATATCTCGTCTGCATCAAGGAATCACCGATATCTCGTCTGCATTATGGAATCACCGATATCTCTTCTGCATTATGGAACCATGGATATCTCTTCTCCAGTATGAAATCACCGATATCTCTTCTACATTATGGAATCACCGATATTTCTTCTGCATTATGGAATCACAATTATATCTCCTCCACTATGGAATCATCAAAATCTCTCCTTTATTAAGCAATAACCGATAACTCCTCTCCATTATGGATTCACCGATATCTCTTCTCCAGTATGGAATCATCGATATACATTCTCCATTATGGAATCACCGATATCTCTTCTCCATTATGGAATCACCGATATCTCTACTCAATTATGGAATCACCGGCACCTCCTCTCCGTTATGGAAACACCGATATTTCTTCTGCATTATGGAAGGACCGATATCCCTTCTCCATTATGGAATCACCGATATCTCTTCTCCGTTATGGAATCAACAATATCTCTTCTCCATTATGGAATCACCGATATCTCTTCTCCGTTATGGAATCACCGATATCTCTTCTCCATTATAGAATCACGATTATCTCTCCTCCATTATGGAATCTTCTACACCTCTCCTTCATTATAGAATAACCGATATCTATTCTGCATTACGGAATCGCCGATATCTTCTCTGCATTATGGAATCATAATTATCTCTCCTCTGCATTATGGAATCATAATTATCTCTCCTTCATTATGGAATCAACGATATCTCTTCTCCATTATGGAATCACAATTCTCTCTCCTCCATTATGGAATCACAATTCTCTCTCCTCCATTATGGAATCAGCAATATCTCTCTTTCATTATGAAATCACCGATATCTCTTGTTCTTTATGGAATCACCGCTATCACTTCTGCATTATGGAATCACGGATATTTCTTCTCCATTACGGTATCACCGATATCTCTTCTCCATTATGGAATCACAATTATCTCTCCTCCAATATGGAAACACAATTATCTCTCCTCCATTATGCAATCACAATTATCTCTCCTCCATTATGGAATCACAATTATCTCTCCTCCATTATGGAATCATCAAAATCTCTCCTTTATTATGGAATCACCGAGAACTCCTCTCCATTAAAGAATCACCGATATCTCTTCTGCATTATGGAACGACCGATATCCCTTCCCCATTATGGAATCACCGATATCACTTTTCCATTGTGGAATCACCGATATCTATTCTGCATTATGGAATCACGATATCTATTCTGCATTATGGAATCACGATATCTCTTCTGCATTATGCAATCACCGATATCTCTTCTCCAGTACGGAATCATCGATATCTCTGCTGCATTATGGAATCATCGATATCTCTGCTGCATTATGGAATCATAATTATTTCTCCTTCATAAAGGAATCACCGATATCTCTTTTCCATTATGGAATCACCGATATCTCTTCTGCATTATGGAATCACCGATATCTCTTCTACATTATGGAAGCACCGATATTTCTTCTGCATTATGGAATCACCGATAACTCTTCTCCATTTTGGAATCACCGGCATTTCTTCTCGATTATGGAATCTCCGATATTTCTTCCGCTGTAGTGGTCGAGTGGTTATAGTGCCGGACTCGTGATGCGAGGATCCGGGTTCGAACCTCACAGTGGTGGTGGGCTGAAGTTGGTTTTCTGTGGTTCCCAACTTCAAGGCGCAAATGCGAGACGATCTCCCCGTTAAAAAGTCTCGCCACAGAGAGCAACAGTCCTACAACGGTAAATCATGCAACCATAACACTTCACTCATAGTTAGTAAAACTGGGGGCAGATGACAGCACTACACATAACAAGCATTACACAGAAACAAACTATACGTCAGGTTGCACTACACGTACACGCACATTCCCGCATTTACCGATTCGTTCGGGGGTTCCGCGGGGGGGGGGGTGCATGTGTGGTGTAAACAGTAGTAGGTAGGGGCTCGGGGATCCATGATGTTCTTGGGTCAGCCACCTCGTTGGGCAATTTGCCTGTTGTGGCGTTGTATTTGTATTTATTTGTATTTGTATTATGGAATCACCGATATCTCTTCTGCATTATGAAACCACCGATATCTCTCCTGCATTATGGAATCACCGATATCTCTTCTCCAGTACGGAATCATCGATATCTCTTCTGCATTATGGAATCATAATTATTTCTCTTTCATAATGGAATCACCGATATTTCTTCTCCATTATGGAATCACCGATATCTCTCCTTTATTATGGAATCACCGAGAACTCCTTTCCATTAAGGAATCACCGATATCTCTTCTGCATTATGGAATCACCGATATCTCTTCTGCATTATGGAATCACCGATATCTCTTCTCCAGTACGGAATCATCGATATCTCTTCTGCATTATGGAATCATCATTATTTCTCCTTCATAATGGAATCACCGATATCTCTTTTCCATTAAGGAATCACCGATATCTCTTCTGCATTATGGAAACACCGATATCTCTTCTGCATTATGGAATCACAATTGTCTGTTTTCCACTATGGAATCATCGATATCTCGTCTGCATCAAGGAATCACCGATATCTCGTCTGCATTATGGAATCACCGATATCTCTTCTGCATTATGGAACCATGGATATCTCTTCTCCAGTATGAAATCACCGATATCTCTTCTACATTATGGAATCACCGATATTTCTTCTGCATTATGGAATCACAATTATATCTCCTCCACTATGGAATCATCAAAATCTCTCCTTTATTAAGCAATAACCGATAACTCCTCTCCATTATGGATTCACCGATATCTCTTCTCCAGTATGGAATCATCGATATACATTCTCCATTATGGAATCACCGATATCTCTTCTCCATTATGGAATCACCGATATCTCTACTCAATTATGGAATCACCGGCACCTCCTCTCCGTTATGGAAACACCGATATTTCTTCTGCATTATGGAAGGACCGATATCCCTTCTCCATTATGGAATCACCGATATCTCTTCTCCGTTATGGAATCAACAATATCTCTTCTCCATTATGGAATCACCGATATCTCTTCTCCGTTATGGAATCACCGATATCTCTTCTCCATTATAGAATCACGATTATCTCTCCTCCATTATGGAATCTTCTACACCTCTCCTTCATTATAGAATAACCGATATCTATTCTGCATTACGGAATCGCCGATATCTTCTCTGCATTATGGAATCATAATTATCTCTCCTCTGCATTATGGAATCATAATTATCTCTCCTTCATTATGGAATCAACGATATCTCTTCTCCATTATGGAATCACAATTCTCTCTCCTCCATTATAGAATCACAATTCTCTCTCCTCCATTATGGAATCAGCAATATCTCTCTTTCATTATGAAATCACCGATATCTCTTGTTCTTTATGGAATCACCGCTATCACTTCTGCATTATGGAATCACGGATATTTCTTCTCCATTACGGTATCACCGATATCTCTTCTCCATTATGGAATCACAATTATCTCTCCTCCAATATGGAAACACAATTATCTCTCCTCCATTATGCAATCACAATTATCTCTCCTCCATTATGGAATCACAATTATCTCTCCTCCATTATGGAATCATCAAAATCTCTCCTTTATTATGGAATCACCGAGAACTCCTCTCCATTAAAGAATCACCGATATCTCTTCTGCATTATGGAACGACCGATATCCCTTCCCCATTATGGAATCACCGATATCACTTTTCCATTGTGGAATCACCGATATCTATTCTGCATTATGGAATCACGATATCTATTCTGCATTATGGAATCACGATATCTCTTCTGCATTATGCAATCACCGATATCTCTTCTCCAGTACGGAATCATCGATATCTCTGCTGCATTATGGAATCATCGATATCTCTGCTGCATTATGGAATCATAATTATTTCTCCTTCATAAAGGAATCACCGATATCTCTTTTCCATTATGGAATCACCGATATCTCTTCTGCATTATGGAATCACCGATATCTCTTCTACATTATGGAAGCACCGATATTTCTTCTGCATTATGGAATCACCGATAACTCTTCTCCATTTTGGAATCACCGGCATTTCTTCTCGATTATGGAATCTCCGATATTTCTTCCGCTGTAGTGGTCGAGTGGTTATAGTGCCGGACTCGTGATGCGAGGATCCGGGTTCGAACCTCACAGTGGTGGTGGGCTGAAGTTGGTTTTCTGTGGTTCCCAACTTCAAGGCGCAAATGCGAGACGATCTCCCCGTTAAAAAGTCTCGCCACAGAGAGCAACAGTCCTACAACGGTAAATCATGCAACCATAACACTTCACTCATAGTTAGTAAAACTGGGGGCAGATGACAGCACTACACATAACAAGCATTACACAGAAACAAACTATACGTCAGGTTGCACTACACGTACACGCACATTCCCGCATTTACCGATTCGTTCGGGGGTTCCGCGGGGGGGGGTGCATGTGTGGTGTAAACAGTAGTAGGTAGGGGCTCGGGGATCCATGATGTTCTTGGGTCAGCCACCTCGTTGGGCAATTTGCCTGTTGTGGCGTTGTATTTGTATTTATTTGTATTTGTATTATGGAATCACCGATATCTCTTCTGCATTATGAAACCACCGATATCTCTCCTGCATTATGGAATCACCGATATCTCTTCTCCAGTATGGAATCATGATTATCTCTCCTCCATTATGGAATCTTCTACACCTCTCCTTCATTATGGAATAATCGATATCTCTTCTGCATTACGGAATCACCGATATCTCCTCTGCATTATGGAATCATTTATATCTCTTCTACATTATGGAATCACAGTGATCTCTCCTTTTTTATGGAATCACCGATATCTCTCCTTTTTTATGTAATCACCGATATCTCTTCTGCATTATGGAATCATCCATATCTCTTCTGCATTGCGGAATCATCGACATCTGTGCTTCATTATGGAATGACCGATAACTCTTCTCCATTATGGAATCACCGATATCCCTCCTCTATTATGGAATCACCAATATCTCTTCTCCATCACGGAATCACGATTATCTCTTCTCCATTATGGAATCTTCTACACCTCTACTTCATTATGGAATCACCGAAATCTCTCCTGCACTTTGGAATCACCGATATCTCTTCTACATTATGGAATCATCTATATCTCTCCTGCATTTTGGAATCATCGATATGTCTTCTTCATTAGGGAATCACAATTATTTCTCCTCAATTATGGAATCATCAAAATCTCTCCTTTATTATGGAATCACCAATAACTCCTCTCCATTATGGAACCATCGATATCTCTCCTACATTATGGAATCACCGATATCTCTTCACCAGTATGGAATCATCGATATCTCTTCTGCATTATGGAACCATAATTATTTATCCTTCATTATGGAATCACCGATATCTCTTCTCCATAAAGGAATCAGCGATATCTCTTCTGCATTATGGAACGACCGATATCCCTTCCCCATTATGGAATCATCGATGTGTCTTCTTCTTTAGGGAATAACCGATATCTCTTCTGCATTATGGAATCAACTATATCTCTCGTACATTATGAAAGCAGCGATATCTCTTGTTCTTTATGGAATCACCGATATCTCTTCTCCATTATGGATTCGCCGATATCTCTTCTCCAGTATGGAATCACCGATATCTCTTCTGCATTATGGAATCATAATCACTTCTCCTTCATTATGGAATCACCGATATCTCTTCTCCATTATGGAATCACCAATATCTCTTCTCCATTATGGAACGACCGATATCTCTTCTCTATTATGGAATCACCGATATCTCTTCTCCATTCAGTAATCAACTATATCTCTCTTCCATTATGGAATCAGCGATATCTTACCTTCATTATGAAATCACCGATATCTGTTGTTCTTTAGGGAATCACCGATACCTCTTCTGCAGTATGCAATCATAAAAGTCTCTTCTTCGTTATGGAATGACTGATACCTCCTTTCCGTTACGGATTCACCGATTTCTGTTCTCCAGTATGGAATCATCGATATCTCTTCTGCATTATGGAATATACCAATATCTCTTCTCCAGTATGGAATCACCGATACCTCTTCTCCCGTATGGAATCATCGATATCTCTTCTGCATTATGGAATCATAATCACTTCTCCTTCATTATGGAATCACCGATATCTCTTCTCCATTACGGAATCACCGATATCTCTTCTCCATTAAGGAACGACCGATATCCTTTCTCAAATATGGAATCATCGATGTGTCTTCTTTTTATGGAATCACTGATATCTCTTTTGCATTATGGAATCACCGATATCTGTTGTTCTTTAGGGAATCACCGATATCTCTTCTGCATTATGCAATCATAAAAAACTCTTCTTCGTTACGGAATGACTCATAACTCCTTTCCATTACGGATTCACCGATATCTGTTCTCCAGTATGGAATCATCGATATCTCTTCTGCATTATGGAATAACCGATATGTCTTCTCCATTACGGATTCACCGATATCTCTTCTCCATTATGGAATCACCGATATCTCTTCTCCATTATGGAATCACCGATATCTCTTCTCCATTATAGAATCATCCATATCTCTTCTGCCTTGCAGAAGCATCGATACCTCTGCTTCATTATGGAATCACCGATATCTCTTCTGCTTTATGGAATCACCGAAATATCTTCTCCATTATGGAACCACCGATATCTCTCCCTCATTACCGATATCTCTTGTTGATTATGGAATCACCGATATCCCTTCTCAAGTATGGAATCATCGATAACTCCTCTGCATTATGGAATCATAATTATCTCTCCTTCATTATTAAATCACCGATATCTCTTCTGCGTTATGAAATCGCCGATATCTGTTCTCCAATATGGAATCACAGTTATCTCTCCTCACTTATGAAATCAACGATATCTCTTCTCCATTATGGAATCATGATTATCTCTCCTCCATTATGGAATCTTCGACACCTCTCCTTCATCATGGAATCATCGATATCTCTCCTTTTTTATGGAATCATCTATTTCTCTTCGGCATTGCTTAATCTTCTACATCTCTCCTTCATTGTGGAATCACCGATATCTCTTTTGCATCATGGAATCACCGATATTTCTCAAGCGTTATGGAATCATAATTTTCTCTCCTTCATTATGGAATCACCAATATCTCTCCTCCGTTCTGGAATCATCCATATCTCTTCTACGTTGTGTCTCTTCTTCGTTATGGAATGACCGATAACTCCTTTCCATTATGGATTCACCGATATCTCTTCTGCATTATGGAATCACCGATATCTCTTCTCCATTATAGAATCATCCATATCTCTTCTGCCTTGCAGAAGCATCGATACCTCTGCTTCATTATGGAATCGCCGATATCTCTTCTGCATTATCGAATCACCGAAATCTCCTCTGCATTATGGAATATACCGATATCTCTTCTCCAGTATAGAATCACAATTATCTCTCCTCACTTATGGAATCATCGATATCTCTTGCTCAATATATAATCAACGATATCTCCTCTCCCTTATGGAATCACGAATATCTCTCCTTTATTATGGAATCTTCTACACCTCACCTTCATTATGGAATCACCGATATCTCCTCTGTATTATGGAATCACCGATATCTCTTCTGCATTATGGAATAACCGATTTCTCCTCCGCATTATGGAATCATAATTATCTCTTCTTCATTATGGAATCATTGATATCTCCTCTCCATTATGGAATCACCCATATATCTTCTACATTATGGAATCACAATTATCTCTCCTCACTTATGGAAACAACGATATCTCTTCTCCATTATGGAATCTTCGACACCTCCTCTTCATTATGGAATCACCGATATCTCTTTTGCATCATTGAATCACCGATATTTCTCAAGCATTATGGAATCATAATTTTCTCTCCTTCATTATGGAATCACCGATATTCCTCCTCCGTTCTGGAATCATCCATATCACTTCTACGTTGTGTCTCTTCTTCGTTATGGAATGACCGATAACTCCTTTCCATTATGGATTCACCGATATCTATTCTGCATTATGGAATCACCGATATCTCTTCACCATTATAGAATCATCCATATCTCTTTTGCCTTGCAGAAGCATCGATACCTCTGCTTCATTATGGAATCACCGATATCTCTTCTGCATTATGGAATCACCGAAATCTCCTCTGCATTATGGAATATACCGATATCTCTTCTCCAGTATAGAATCACAATTATCTCTTCTCCATTATGGAATCCTCGATATATCTCCTTCATTATGGAATCACCGAAATATCTTCTCCATTATGGAATCACAATTATCTCTCCTCACGGAATCACAATTATATCTCCTCACTTATGGAATCAACGATATCTCTCCTTCATTATGGAATCACCGATATCTCTTCTGCATTGCGGAATCTTCTACATCTCTCCTTCATTGTGGAATCACCGATATCTCTTTTGCATCATTGAATCACCGATATTTCTCAAGCATTATGGAATCATAATTTTCTCTCCTTCATTATGGAATCACCGATATTTCTCCTCCGTTCTGGAATCATCCATATCTCTTCTACGTTGTGTCTCTTCTTCGTTATGGAATGACCGATAACTCCTTTCCATTATGGATTCACCGATATCTCTTCTGCATTATGGAATCACCGATATCTCTTCTCCATTATAGAATCATCCATATCTCTTCTGCCTTGCAGAAGCATCGATACCTCTGCTTCATTATGGAATCACCGAAATCTCCTCTGCATTATGGAATATACCGATATCTCTTGTCCATTATGGAATCAGATATATCTCTCCTCCATTATGGAATCACCGATATCTCTTCTCCATAAAGGAATCAGCGATATCTCTTCTGCATTATGGAACGACCGATATCCCTTCCCCATTATGGAATCATCGATGTGTCTTCTTCTTTAGTGAATAACCGATATCTCTTCTGCATTATGGAATCAACTATATCTCTCGTACATTATGAAAGCAGCGATATCTCTTGTTCTTTATGGAATCACCGATATCTCTTCTCCATTATGGATTCGCCGATATCTCTTCTCCAGTATGGAATCACCGATATCTCTTCTGCATTATGGAATCATAATCACTTCTCCTTCATTATGGAATCACCGATATCTCTTCTCCATTATGGAATCACCAATATCTCTTCTCCATTATGGAACGACCGATATCTCTTCTCTATTATGGAATCACCGATATCTCTTCTCCATTCAGTAATCAACTATATCTCTCTTCCATTATGGAATCAGCGATATCTTACCTTCATTATGAAATCACCGATATCTGTTGTTCTTTAGGGAATCACCGATACCTCTTCTGCAGTATGCAATCATAAAAGTCTCTTCTTCGTTATGGAATGACTGATACCTCCTTTCCGTTACGGATTCACCGATTTCTGTTCTCCAGTATGGAATCATCGATATCTCTTCTGCATTATGGAATATACCAATATCTCTTCTCCAGTATGGAATCACCGATACCTCTTCTCCCGTATGGAATCATCGATATCTCTTCTGCATTATGGAATCATAATCACTTCTCCTTCATTATGGAATCACCGATATCTCTTCTCCATTACGGAATCACCGATATCTCTTCTCCATTAAGGAACGACCGATATCCTTTCTCAAATATGGAATCATCGATGTGTCTTCTTTTTATGGAATCACTGATATCTCTTTTGCATTATGGAATCACCGATATCTGTTGTTCTTTAGGGAATCACCGATATCTCTTCTGCATTATGCAATCATAAAAAACTCTTCTTCGTTACGGAATGACTCATAACTCCTTTCCATTACGGATTCACCGATATCTGTTCTCCAGTATGGAATCATCGATATCTCTTCTGCATTATGGAATAACCGATATGTCTTCTCCATTACGGATTCACCGATATCTCTTCTCCATTATGGAATCACCGATATCTCTTCTCCATTATGGAATCACCGATATCTCTTCTCCATTATAGAATCATCCATATCTCTTCTGCCTTGCAGAAGCATCGATACCTCTGCTTCATTATGGAATCACCGATATCTCTTCTGCTTTATGGAATCACCGAAATATCTTCTCCATTATGGAACCACCGATATCTCTCCCTCATTACCGATATCTCTTGTTGATTATGGAATCACCGATATCCCTTCTCAAGTATGGAATCATCGATAACTCCTCTGCATTATGGAATCATAATTATCTCTCCTTCATTATTAAATCACCGATATCTCTTCTGCGTTATGAAATCGCCGATATCTGTTCTCCAATATGGAATCACAGTTATCTCTCCTCACTTATGAAATCAACGATATCTCTTCTCCATTATGGAATCATGATTATCTCTCCTCCATTATGGAATCTTCGACACCTCTCCTTCATCATGGAATCATCGATATCTCTCCTTTTTTATGGAATCATCTATTTCTCTTCGGCATTGCTTAATCTTCTACATCTCTCCTTCATTGTGGAATCACCGATATCTCTTTTGCATCATGGAATCACCGATATTTCTCAAGCGTTATGGAATCATAATTTTCTCTCCTTCATTATGGAATCACCAATATCTCTCCTCCGTTCTGGAATCATCCATATCTCTTCTACGTTGTGTCTCTTCTTCGTTATGGAATGACCGATAACTCCTTTCCATTATGGATTCACCGATATCTCTTCTGCATTATGGAATCACCGATATCTCTTCTCCATTATAGAATCATCCATATCTCTTCTGCCTTGCAGAAGCATCGATACCTCTGCTTCATTATGGAATCGCCGATATCTCTTCTGCATTATCGAATCACCGAAATCTCCTCTGCATTATGGAATATACCGATATCTCTTCTCCAGTATAGAATCACAATTATCTCTCCTCACTTATGGAATCATCGATATCTCTTGCTCAATATATAATCAACGATATCTCCTCTCCCTTATGGAATCACGAATATCTCTCCTTTATTATGGAATCTTCTACACCTCACCTTCATTATGGAATCACCGATATCTCCTCTGTATTATGGAATCACCGATATCTCTTCTGCATTATGGAATAACCGATTTCTCCTCCGCATTATGGAATCATAATTATCTCTTCTTCATTATGGAATCATTGATATCTCCTCTCCATTATGGAATCACCCATATATCTTCTACATTATGGAATCACAATTATCTCTCCTCACTTATGGAAACAACGATATCTCTTCTCCATTATGGAATCTTCGACACCTCCTCTTCATTATGGAATCACCGATATCTCTTTTGCATCATTGAATCACCGATATTTCTCAAGCATTATGGAATCATAATTTTCTCTCCTTCATTATGGAATCACCGATATTCCTCCTCCGTTCTGGAATCATCCATATCACTTCTACGTTGTGTCTCTTCTTCGTTATGGAATGACCGATAACTCCTTTCCATTATGGATTCACCGATATCTATTCTGCATTATGGAATCACCGATATCTCTTCACCATTATAGAATCATCCATATCTCTTTTGCCTTGCAGAAGCATCGATACCTCTGCTTCATTATGGAATCACCGATATCTCTTCTGCATTATGGAATCACCGAAATCTCCTCTGCATTATGGAATATACCGATATCTCTTCTCCAGTATAGAATCACAATTATCTCTTCTCCATTATGGAATCCTCGATATATCTCCTTCATTATGGAATCACCGAAATATCTTCTCCATTATGGAATCACAATTATCTCTCCTCACGGAATCACAATTATATCTCCTCACTTATGGAATCAACGATATCTCTCCTTCATTATGGAATCACCGATATCTCTTCTGCATTGCGGAATCTTCTACATCTCTCCTTCATTGTGGAATCACCGATATCTCTTTTGCATCATTGAATCACCGATATTTCTCAAGCATTATGGAATCATAATTTTCTCTCCTTCATTATGGAATCACCGATATTTCTCCTCCGTTCTGGAATCATCCATATCTCTTCTACGTTGTGTCTCTTCTTCGTTATGGAATGACCGATAACTCCTTTCCATTATGGATTCACCGATATCTCTTCTGCATTATGGAATCACCGATATCTCTTCTCCATTATAGAATCATCCATATCTCTTCTGCCTTGCAGAAGCATCGATACCTCTGCTTCATTATGGAATCACCGAAATCTCCTCTGCATTATGGAATATACCGATATCTCTTGTCCATTATGGAATCAGATATATCTCTCCTCCATTATGGAATCACCGATATCTCTTCTCCATTATGGAATCATCGGTATCTCTTCTTCATTATGGAAACACCGATATCTTTTCTGCATTATGGAATATCACCGATATCTCATCTGTATGATGGAACCATAATTATCTCTCCTCCATTATGGAACCAGCGATATGTCTCCTTGATTATGGAATCATCGATATCTCTTTTTCTTTATGGAATCACTGATATCTCTACTGCATTATGGAATCACCGATATCTCATCTCCATTATGGAATCACCCATATCTCTTCTGCATTATGGAATCATCGATATGTCTTATTCATTATGGAATCACCAATATCACTTCTCCAGTATGGAATCACCGATATCTCTTCTGCATTATCGAATCACTGATATCTCTTCACTATTATGGAATCACCGATATCTCTTCCCCATTATGGAATCACCGATATCTCTTCTCCATTATAGAATCATCCATATCTCTTCTGCCTTGCAGAAGCATCGATACCTCTGCTTCATTATGGAATCACCGATATCTCTTCTGCTTTATGGAATCACCGAAATATCTTCTCCATTATGGAACCACCGATATCTCTCCCTCATTACCGATATCTCTTGTTGATTATGGAATCACCGATATCCCTTCTCAAGTATGGAATCATCGATAACTCCTCTGCATTATGGAATCATAATTATCTCTCCTTCATTATTAAATCACCGATATCTCTTCTGCGTTATGAAATCGCCGATATCTGTTCTCCAATATGGAATCACAGTTATCTCTCCTCACTTATGGAATCAACGATATCTCTTCTCCATTATGGAATCATGATTATCTCTCCTCCATTATGGAATCTTCGACACCTCTCCTTCATCATGGAATCATCGATATCTCTCCTTTTTTATGGAATCATCTATTTCTCTTCGGCATTGCGGAATCTTCTACATCTCTCCTTCATTGTGGAATCACCGATATCTCTTTTGCATCATGGAATCACCGATATTTCTCAAGCATTATGGAATCATAATTTTCTCTCCTTCATTATGGAATCACCAATATCTCTCCTCCGTTCTGGAATCATCCATATCTCTTCTACGTTGTGTCTCTTCTTCGTTATGGAATGACCGATAACTCCTTTCCATTATGGATTCACCGATATCTCTTCTGCATTATGGAATCACCGATATCTCTTCTCCATTATAGAATCATCCATATCTCTTCTGCCTTGCAGAAGCATCGATACCTCTGCTTCATTATGGAATCGCCGATATCTCTTCTGCATTATCGAATCACCGAAATCTCCTCTGCATTATGGAATATACCGATATCTCTTCTCCAGTATAGAATCACAATTATCTCTCCTCACTTATGGAATCAACGATATCTCTTGCTCAATATATAATCAACGATATCTCCTCTCCCTTATGGAATCACGAATATCTCTCCTTTATTATGGAATCTTCTACACCTCACCTTCATTATGGAATCACCGATATCTCCTCTGTATTATGGAATCACCGATATCTCTTCTGCATTATGGAATAACCGATTTCTCCTCCGCATTATGGAATCATAATTATCTCTTCTTCATTATGGAATCATTGATATCTCCTCTCCATTATGGAATCACCCATATATCTTCTACATTATGGAATCACAATTATCTCTCCTTTTTTATTGAATCACCGATATCTCTTCTGAATTGCGGAATCATCGATATCTCTGCTTCATTATGGAATCACCGATATCTCTTTTCAATTATAGAATTACTGATATCACTCCTCTATTATGGAATCACCAATATCTCTTCTCCATTGTGGAATCACGATTATCTCTCTTCCATTATGGAATCTTCTACACCTCTCCTTCATTATGGAATCACCGATATCTGTCCTCCATTATGGAATCATCAAAATCTCTTCTGCATTATGGAAGGACCGATATTCCTTCTCCATTATGGAATCACCGATAACTCTTCTACATTATGGAATCATCGATATCTCTCCTGCATTTTGGAATCATCGATATGTCTTCTTCATTATGGAATCACAATTATTTCTCCTCAATTATGGAATCATCAAAATCTCTCCTTTATTATGGAATCACCAATAACTCCTCTCCATTATGGAATCACCGATATCCCTTCCCCATTATGGAACGACCGATATCTCTTCTCCATTCAGTAATCAACTATATGTCTCTTCCATTATGGAATCAGCGATATCTTACCTTCATTATGAAATCACCGATATCTGTTGTTCTTTAGGGAATCACCGATACCTCTTCTGCATTATGCAATCATAAAAGTCTCTTCTTCGTTATGGAATGACTGATAACTCCTTTCCATTACGGATTCACCGATATCTGTTCTCCTGTATGGAATCATCGATATCTCTTCTGCATTATGGAATATACCGATATCTCTTCTCCAGTATGGAATCACCGATACCTCTTCTAGAGTATGGAATCATCGATATCTCTTCTGCATTATGGAATCATAATCACTTCTCCTTCATTATGGAATCACCGATACCTCTTCTCCATTACGGAATCACCGATATCTCTTCTCCATTAAGGTACGACCGATATCCTTTCTCAAATGTGGAATCATCGATGTGTCTTCTTTTTATGGAATCACCGATATCTGTTGTTCTTTAGGGAATCACCGATATCTCTTCTGCATTATGCAATCATAAAAGTCTCTTCTTCGTTACGGAATGACTCATAACTCCTTTCCTTTACGGATTCACCGATATCTGTTCTCCAGTATGGAATCATCGATATCTCTTCTGCACTATGGAATGACCGATATGTCTTCTCCATTACGGATTCACCGATATCTCTTCTCCATTATGAAATCACCGATATCTCTTCTGCATAATGGAATAACCGATATCTCTTCTGCATTATGGAATCACCGAAATCTCTTCTCCATTATGGAACCACCGATATCTCTCCCTCATTATGGAATTACCGATATCTCTTGTTCATTATGGAATCACCGATATCCCTTCTCAAGTATGGAATCATCGATAACTTCTCTGCATTATGGAATCATAATTATCTCTCCTTCATTATTGAATCACCGATATCTTTTCTGCGTTATGAAATCACCGATATCTGTTCTCCAATATGGAATCACAGTTATCTCTCCTCACTTATGGAAACAACGATATCTCTTCTCCATTATGGAATCTTCGACATCTCCTCTTCATTATGGAATCACCGATATGTCTTTTGCATCATTGAATCACCAATATTTCTCAAGCATTATGGAATCATAATTTTCTCTCCTTCATTATGGAATCACCGATATTCCTCCTCCGTTCTGGAATCATCCATATCTCTTCTACGTTGTGTCTCTTCTTCGTTATGGAATGACCGATAACTCCTTTCCATTATGGATTCACCGATATCTCTTCTGCATTATGGAATCACCGATATCTCTTCTCCATTATAGAATCATCCATATCTCTTCTGCCTTGCAGAAGCATCGATACCTCTGCTTCATTATGGAATCACCGAAATCTCCTCTGCATTATGGAATATACCGATATCTCTTGTCCATTATGGAATCAGATATATCTCTCCTCCATTATGGAATCACCGATATCTCTTCTCCATTATGGAATCATCGGTATCTCTTCTTCATTATGGAAACACCGATATCTTTTCTGCATTATGGAATATCACCGATATCTCATCTGTATGATGGAACCATAATTATCTCTCCTCCATTATGGAACCAGCGATATGTCTCCTTGATTATGGAATCATCGATATCTCTTTTTCTTTATGGAATCACTGATATCTCTACTGCATTATGGAATCACCGATATCTCATCTCCATTATGGAATCACCCATATCTCTTCTGCATTATGGAATCATCGATATGTCTTATTCATTATGGAATCACCGATATCACTTCTCCAGTATGGAATCACCGATATCTCTTCTGCATTATCGAATCACTGATATCTCTTCACTATTATGGAATCACCGATATCTCTTCTGTATTATGGAATACCCGATATGTCTTCTGCATTATGTAATCATCCATATCTCTTCTACATTATGGAATCATCGATTTGTCTCCTTCATTATGGAATCACCGATATCTCTTCTCCAATATGGAATCACCGATATCTCTTGTGAATTATTGAATCATCGATATGTCTTCTTCATTATGGAACCACAGATATTTCTTATCCAGTATGGAATCACCGATATCTCTTCTGCATTATGGAATCATCGATATCTCTTCTGCATTATGGAATCATCGATATCTCTTCTGCATTATGGAATCATCGATATATCTTCTTCATTATGGAATCATCGACATCACTTCTGCATTATGGAATCAAATATATCTCTCCCCCATTATGGAATCATCGATATCTCTTTTTCTTTATGGAATCACTGATATCTCTTCTGCATTATTTAATCACCGATATCTCATCTGAATTATGGAACCATAATTATCTATCCTTCATTATGGAATCACCGATATCTCATCTCCATTATGGAATCACCCGTATCTCTTCTGCATTATGGAATCATCGATATGTCTTATTCATCATGGAATCACCGATATCTCTTCTGCATTATCGAATCACGGATATCTCACCTTCATTATGGAATCATCAAAATCTCTCCTTTATTAATGAATCACCATTTACTCCTCTCCATTATGGAATCACCGATATCTCTTCTGCATTATGGAATCATAATTATTTCTCCTTCATTATGGAATCACCGATATCTCTTCTCTTTCATTATGGAATCACCGATATCTCTTCTCCATTATGGAATCACAATTGTCTATTCTACATTATGGAATCATCGATATCTCTTCTGCATTATGAAATCACTGATATCTCTTCTGCATTATGGAATCATAATTATCTCTCCTTCATTATGGAATCACTGATATCTCCTCTCCATTATGCAATCATCCATATCTCTTCTACATTATGGAATCATCGATATCTCTCCTTCGTTATAGAATTACCAATATCTCTTCTGCATTATGGAATCATAATTATCTCTTCTCCATTATGGAATCACAATTGTCTCTCCTCCATTATGGAATCACCGATATCTCTTTTTCTTTATGTAATCAACGATATCTCTTATGCATTAAGGAATCACGGATATCTCTTATGCATTATGGAATCACGGATATCTCTTATGCATTATGGAATCACGGATATCTCTCCTCCGTTATGGAATCATCAGAATCTCTCCTTTATTATGGAATCACCGATAACTCCTGTCCATTAAGGGGATCACCGATATCTCTTCTGCATAATGGAACGACCGATATACCGTCCCCATTATGGAATCACCGATATCTCTTTTCCATAAAGGAATCACCGATATCTCTTCTGCATTATGGAATCACCGATATCTCTTCCGCATTATGGAATCATAATTATCTCTTCTCCACTATGGAATCACCGATATCTCTTCTCCACTAAGGAATCACCGATATCTCTTGTGAATTATGGAATCATCGATATGTCTTCTTCATTATCGAATCATCAAAATCTCTCCTTTATTAAGGAATCACCATTTACTCCTCTCAATTTTCGAATCACCGATATCTCTTCTGCATAATGGAAGGACCGATATCCCTTCTCCATTATGACATCACCGATATCTCTTCTGCATTATGGAATCACCGATACCTCTTCTGCCTTATGGAATCATAATTATTTCTCCTTCATTATGGAATCACCGATATCTCTTCTCCATTATGGAATTACAATTGTCTGTTCTACATTATGGAATCATCGATATCTCTTCTGCATTGTGGAATTACCGATATCTCTTCTGCTTTATGGAATCATAATTATCTCTCCTTCATTATGGAATCACCGGTATCTCCTCTCCATTCTTGAATCATCCATATATCTTCTACATTATGGAATCATCGATATCTCTCCTTCATTATAGAATTACCAATATCTCTTGTGAATTATGGAATCATCGATATGTCTACTTCATTATGGAATCACCGATATCTCTTCTCCAGTATGGAATCACCGATATCTCTTCTGCATTATGGAATCATAATTATCTCTTCTCCATTATGGAATCACAATTGTCTCTCCTCAATTATGGAATCACCGATATCTCTTTTTCTTTATGGAATCACTGATATCTCTACTGCATTATGGAATCACCGATATCTCATCTCCATTATGGAATCACCCATATCTCTTCTGCATTATGGAATCATCGACATGTCTTATTCATTATGGAATCACCGAAATCACTTCTCCAGTATGGAATCACAGATATCTCTTCTGCATTATCGAATCACTGATATCTCTTCACTATTATGGAATCACCGATATCTCTTCTGTATTATGGAATACCCGATATGTCTTCTCCATTATGTAATCATCCATATCTCTTCTACATTATGGAATCATCGATATGTCTCCTTCATTATGGAATCACCGATATCTCTTCTCCAATATGGAATCACCGATATCTCTTCTGCATTATGGAATCATCGATATCTCTTCTGCATTATGGAATCATCGACATCACTTCTGCATTATGGAATCAACTAAATCTCTCCCCCATTATGGAATCATCAATATCTCTTTTTCTTTATGGAATCACTGATATCTCTTCTGCATTATGGAATCACCGATATCTCATCTGAATTATGGAACCATAATTATCTATCCTTCATTATGGAATCACCGATATCTCATCTCCATTATGGAATCACCCGTATCTCTTCTGCATTATGGAATCATCGATATGTTTTATTCATCATGGAATCACCGATATCTCTTCTGCATTATCGAATCACGGATATCTCACCTTCATTATGGAATCATCAAAATCTCTCCTTTATTAATGAATCACCATTTACTCCTCTCCATTATGGAATCACCGATATCTCTTCTGCATTATGGAATCATAATTATTTCTACTTCATTATGGAATCACCGATATCTCTTCTCCTTCATTATGGAATCACCGATATCTCTTCTCCATTATGGAATCACAATTGTCTATTCTACATTATGGAATCATCGATATCTCTTCTGCATTATGAAATCACTGATATCTCTTCTGCATTATGGAATCATAATTATCTCTCTTTCATTATGGAATCACTGATATCTCCTCTCCATTATGCAATCATCCATATCTCTTCTACATTATGGAATCATCGATATCTCTCCTTCGTTATAGAATTACCAATATCTCTTCTGCATTATGGAATCATAATTATCTCTTCTTCATTATGAAATAAACGATATCTCTTCTCCATTATGGAATCACCGATATCTCTTCTGCATTATGGAATCATAATTATCTCTTCTCCATTATGGAATCACAATTGTCTCTCCTCCATTATGGAATCACCGATATCTCTTTTTCTTTATGTAATCAACGATATCTCTTATGCATTAAGGAATCACGGATATCTCTTATGCATTATGGAATCACGGATATCTCTTATCCTTTATGGAATCACGGATATCTCTCCTCCGTTATGGAATCATCAGAATCTCTCCATTATTATGGAATCACCGATAACTCCTGTCCATCAAGGGGATCACCGATATCTCTTCTGCATAATGGAACGACCGATATACCGCCCCATTATGGAATCACCGATATCTCTTTTCCATAAAGGAATCACCGATATCTCTTCTGCATTATGGAATCACCGATATCTCTTCCGCATTATGGAATCATAATTATCTCTTCTCCACTATGGAATCACCGATATCTCTTCTCCACTATGGAATCACCGATATCTCTTGTGAATTATGGAATCATCGATATGTCTTCTTCATTATCGAATCATCAAAATCTCTCCTTTATTAAGGAATCACCATTTACTCCTCTCAATTTTCGAATCACCGATATCTCTTCTGCATAATGGAAGGACCGATATCCCTTCTCCATTATGACATCACCGATATCTCTTCTGCATTATGGAATCACCGATACCTCTTCTGCCTTATGGAATCATAATTATTTCTCCTTCATTATGGAATCACCGATATCTCTTCTCCATTATGGAATCACAATTGTCTGTTCTACATTATGGAATCATCGATATCTCTTCTGCATTGTGGAATCACCGATATCTCTTCTGCTTTATGGAATCATAATTATCTCTCCTTCATTATGGAATCACCGGTATCTCCTCTCCATTCTTGAATCATCCATATATCTTCTACATTATGGAATCATCGATATCTCTCCTTCATTATAGAATTACCAATATCTCTTGTGAATTATGGAATCATCGATATGTCTTCTTCATTATGGAATCACCGATATCTCTTCTCCAGTATGGAATCACCGATATCTCTTCTGCATTATGGAATCATAATTATCTCTTCTCCATTATGGAATCACAATTGTCTCTCCTCAATTATGGAATCACCGATATCTCTTTTTCTTTACGTAATCAACGATATCTCTTATGCATTAAGGAATTACGTATATCTCTTATGCATTATGGAATCACGGATATCTCCCCTCCGTTAAGGAATCATCAGCATCTCTCCTTTATTATGGAATCACCGATAACTCCTGTCCATTAAGGGATCACCGATATCTCTTCTGCATAATGGAACGACCGATATACCGTCCCCGTTATGGAATCACCGATATCTCTTTTCCGTAAAGGAATCACCGATATATCTTCTGCATTATGGAATCACCGATATCTGCTCTGCATTATGGAATCACCGATATCTCTTCTGCATTAAGGGCATCACCGATATATCTTCCGCATTATGGAATCATAATTATCTCTTCTCCATTATGGAATCAACTATATCTCTCATCCATTATTTAATCAGCGATATGTCTTCTTGGTTATGGAATCATCGATATCTCTTTTTCTTTGTGGAATCGCCGATATCTCTTCTACGTTATGGAATCACCGATATCTCCTCTACATTATGGAATCATAATTATCTCTCCTTCATTTTGGAATCACCGATATCTACTCCCCATTATGGAATCACCCATATCTCTTCTCCAATATAGAATCATCAATATCTCTTCTCCAATATGGAATCACCAATATCTCTTCTGTATTATGGAATCATCGATATGCCTTATTCATCATGGAATCATCGATATGCCTTATTCATAATGGAATCACCGATATCCCTTCTCCATTATGGAACCTCCGATATCTCTTCTGCATTATGGAATCATCGATATGTCTTCTTCTTTATGGAATCACCGATATCTCTTCTCCACTATGGAATCACCGATATCACTCCTCTATTATGGAATTACCGAAATCTCTTCTTGATTATGGAATCACGATTATGTCTCCTCCATTATGGAATCTTCTACACCTCTCCTTCATTATAGAATCACCGATGTGTATTCTCCATTATGGAATCATCCATATCTCTTCTCCAATATGGAATCACCGATATCTCTTCCTCAGTATGGAATCACCGATATCTCTTCTGCATTATCGAATCACGGATATCTCACCTTCATTATGGAATCATCAAAATCTCTCCTTTATTTACGAATCGCCATTTACTCCTCTCCATTATGGAATCATAATTATTTCTGCTTCATTATGGAATCACCGATATCTCTTCTGCATTATGGAATCATAATTATCTCTCCTTCATTATGGAATCATCGATATCTCCTCTCCATTATGGAATCATCCATATCTCTTCTACATTATGGAATCATAATTATCTCTCCTTTATTATGGAATCGTCGATATCTCCTCTCCATTATAGAATCATCCATATCTCTTCTACATTATGGAATCATCGATATCTCTCCTTTATTAGAGAATTACCAATATCTCTTGTGAATTATGGAATCATCGATATGTCTTCATCATTATGGAATCACCGATATCTCTTCTCCAGTATGGAATCAACGATATCTCTTCTCCAGTATGGAATCACCGATATCTCTTCTTCATTATGGAATCAGCGATATGTCTCTCCATTACGGAATCAGCGATATGTCTCTCCATTACGGAATCAGCGATATGTCTCCTTGATTATGGAATCACTGATATCTCTTCTGCATTATGGAATCACCGATATCTCATCTGCATTATGGAATCATCGATATGTCTTCTTCTTTATGGAATCACCGTTATCTCTTCTCCAGTATGGAATCATGGATATCACTACTCTATTATGAAATCACCAATATCACTTCTCGATTATGGAATCACGATTATCTCTCCTCCATTATGGAATCTTTTACACCTCTTCTTCATTATGGAATCACCGATATATCTTCTCCATTATCGAATCATCCATATCTCTTCTACATTATGGAATCATCGATATCTCTTTTTCTTTATGGAATCACAGATATCTCTTCTGCATTATGGAATCACGGATATCTCATCTGAATTATGGAACCATAATTATCTCTCCTTCATTATGGAATCACCGATATCTCATCTCCATTATGGAATCACCCGTATCTCTTCTGCATTATGGAATCATCGATATGTCTTATTCATCATGGAATCACCGATATCTCTTCTGCATTATGGAATCATCGATATGTCTTCTTTATGGAATCACCGTTATCTCTTCTCCAGTATTGAATCACCAATATCACTACTCTATTATGGAATCACCAATATCACTTCTCGATTATGAAATTACGATTATCTCTCCTCCATTATGGAATCTTCTACACCTCTCCTTATGGAATCACCGATATGTCTTCTTCATTATGGAACCATCCATATATCTTCTACATTATGGAATCACCGATATCTCTCCTTCATTATAGAATTACCAATATCTCTTGTGAATTACGGAATCATCGATATGTCTTCATCATTATGGAATCACCGATATCTCTTCTCCAGTATGGAATCACCGATATCTCTTCTGCATTATGGAATCACGGATATCTCTTCTCCAGTATGGAATCACCGACATCACTACTCTATTATGAAATCACCAATATCACTTCTCGATTATGGAATCACGATTATCTCTCCTCCATTATGAAATCTTTTACACCTCTTCTTCATTATGGAATCACCGATATGTCTTCTCCATTATGGAATCATCCATATCTCTTCTACATTATGGAATCATCGATATCTCTTTTTCTTTATGGAACCATAATTATCTCTCCTTCATTATGGAATCACCGATATCTCATCTCCATTATGGAACCACCCGTATCTCTTCCGCATTATGGAATCATCGATGTGTCTTCTTCTTTATGGAATCACCGTTATCTCTTCTCCAGTATGGAATCACCAATATCACTACTCTATTATGGAATCACTAATATCACTTCTCGATTATGGAATCACGATTATCTCTCCTCCATTATGGAATCTTCTACACCTCTCCTTCATTATGGAATCACCGATACGTCTTCTTCATTATGGAACCATCCATATCTCTTCTACATTATGGAATCATCGATATCTCTCCTTCATTATAAAATTACCAATATCTCTTGTGAATTATGGAATCATCGATATGTCTTCATCATTATGGAATCACCGATATCTCTTCTCCAGTATGGAATCATCCATATCTCTTCTACATTATGGAATCATCGATATCTCTTTTTCTTTATGGAATCACTGATATCTCTTCTGCATTAAGGAATCACCGATATCTCATCTGAATTATGGAACCATAATTATCTCTCCTTCATTATGGAATCACCGATATCTCATCTCCATTATGGAATCACCCGTATCTCTTCTGCATTATGGAATCATCAATATGTCTTATTCATCATGGAATCACCGATATCTCTTCCGCATTATGGAATCATCGATGTGTCTTCTCCATTATGGAATCATCCATATCTCTTCTACATTATGGAATCATCGATATCTCTTTTTCTTTATGGAATCACAGATATCTCTTCTGCATTATGGAATCACCGATATCTCATCTGAATTATGGAACCATAATTATCTCTCCTTCATTATGGAATCACCGATATCTCATCTCCATTATGGAATCACCCGTATCTCTTCTGCATTATGGAATCATCGATATGTCTTATTCATCATGGAATCACCGATATCTCTTCTGCATTATGGAATCATCGATATGTCTTCTTCTTTATGGAATCACCGTTATCTCTTCTCCAGTATTGAATCACCAATATCACTACTCTATTATGGAATCACCAATATCACTTCTCGATTATGAAATCACGATTATCTCTTCTCCATTATGGAATCTTCTACACCTCTCCTTCGTTATGGAATCACCGATATGTCTTCTTCATTATGGAACCATCCATATCTCTTCTACATTATGGAATCATCGATATCTCTCCTTCATTATAAAATTACCAATATCTCTTGTGAATTATGGAATCATCGATATGTCTTCATCATTATGGAATCACGGATATCTCTTCTCCAGTATGGAATCATCCATATCTCTTCTACATTATGGAATCATCGATATCTCTTTTTCTTTATGGAATCACTGATATCTCTACTGCATTAAGGAATCACCGATATCTCATCTGAATTATGGAACCATAATTATCTCTCCTTCATTATGGAATCACCGATATCTCATCTCCATTATGGAATCACCCGTATCTCTTCTGCATTATGGAATCATCAATATGTCTTATTCATCATGGAATCACCGATATCTCTTCCGCATTATGGAATCATCGATGTGTCTTCTTCTTTATGGAATCACCGTTATCTCTTCTCCAGTATGGAATCACCAATATCACTACTCTATTATGGAATCACCAATATCACTTCTCGATTATGGAATCACGATTATCTCTTCTCCATTATGGAATCTTCTACACCTCTCCTTCGTTATGGAATCACCGATATGTCTTCTTCATTATGGAACCATCCATATCTCTTCTACATTATGGAATCATCGATATCTCTCCTTCATTATAAAATTACCAATATCTCTTGTGAATTATGGAATCATCGATATGTCTTCATCATTATGGAATCACGGATATCTCTTCTCCAGTATGGAATCATCCATATCTCTTCTACATTATGGAATCATCGATATCTCTTTTTCTTTATGGAATCACTGATATCTCTTCTGCATTAAGGAATCACCGATATCTCATCTGAATTATGGAACCATAATTATCTCTCCTTCATTATGGAATCACCGATATCTCATCTCCATTATGGAATCACCCGTATCTCTTCTGCATTATGGAATCATCAATATGTCTTATTCATCATGGAATCACCGATATCTCTTCCGCATTATGGAATCATCGATGTGTCTTCTTCTTTATGGAATCACCGTTATCTCTTCTCCAGTATGGAATCACCAATATCACTACTCTATTATGGAATCACCAATATCACTTCTCGATTATGGAATCACGATTATCTCTCCTCCATTATGGAATCTTCTATACCTCTCCTTCATTATGGAATCACCGATACGTCTTCTTCATTATGGAACCATCCATATCTCTTCTACATTATGGAATCATCGATATCTCTCCTTCATTATAAAATTACCAATATCTCTTGTGAATTATGGAATCATCGATATGTCTTCATCATTATGGAATCACCGATATCTCTTCTCCAGTATAGAATCACCGATATCTCTTCTGCATTATGGAATCATAGTTATCTCTTTTTCATTATGGAATAAACGATATCTCTTCTCCATTATCGAATCACAAATGTCCTCCATTATGGAATCAGATATATCTCTCCTCCATTATGGAATCACCGATATCTCTTCTGCATTATGGAATCACCGATATCTCATCTGAATTATGGAACCATAATTATCTCTCCTTCGTTATGGAATCACCGATATGTCTTCTTCATTATGGAACCATCCATATATCTTCTACATTATGGAATCACCGATATCTCTCCTTCATTATAGAATTACCAATATCTCTTGTGAATTACGGAATCATCGATATGTCTTCATCATTATGGAATCACCGATATCTCTTCTCCAGTATGGAATCACCGATATCTCTTCTGCATTATGGAATCACGGATATCTCTTCTCCAGTATGGAATCACCGATATCACTACTCTATTATGAAATCACCAATATCACTTCTCGATTATGGAATCACGATTATCTCTCCTCCATTACGGAATCTTTTACACCTCTTCTTCATTATGGAATCACCCATATGTCTTCTCCATTATGAAATCATCCATATCTCTTCTACATTATGGAATCATCCATATCTCTTTTTCTTTATGGAATCACTGATATCTCTTCTGCATTTTGGAATCACCGATATCTCATCTGAATTATGGAACCATAGTTATCTCTCCTTCATTATGGAATCACCGATATCTCATCTCCATTATGGAATCACCCGTATCTCTTCTGCATTATGGAATCATCGATATGTCTTATTCATCATGGAATCACCGATATCTCTTCTGCATTATGGAATCATCGATATGTCTTCTTCTTTATGGAATCACCGTTATCTCTTCTCCAGTATGGAATCACCGATATCTCCTCTGCATTATGGAATCACGGATATCTCTTCTCCATTATGGAATCACCGATATCTCTTCTGCATTATCGAATCACAAATGTCCTCCATTATGGAATCAGATATATCTCTCCTCCATTGTGGAATCACCGATATCTCTTCTCCATTATGGAATCATCGATATCTCTTCTTCATTGTGGAATCACCGATATCTCTTCTCCAGTATGGAATCACCGATATCTCTTCTCCAGTATGGAATCACCGATATCTCTTCTCCATTATGGAATCATCGATATCTCTTCTTCATTATGAAATCACCGATATCTTTTCTGCATTATGGAATATCACCGATATCTCATCTGTATCATGGAACCATAATTATCTCTCCTCCATTATGGAATCAGCGATATGTCTCTCCATTATGGAATCAGCGATATGTCTCCTTGATTATGCAATCACTGATATCTCTTCTGCATTATGGAATCACCGATATCTCACCTGCATTATGGAATCATCGATATGTCTTCTTCTTTATGGAATCACCGTTATCTCTTCTCCAGTATGGAATCACCGATATCACTACTCTATTATGAAATCACCAATATCACTTCTCGATTATGGAATCACGATTATCTCTCCTCCATTATGGAATCTTTTACACCTCTTCTTCATTATGGAATCACCGATATATCTTCTCTATTATGGAATCATCCATATCTCTTCTACATTATGGAATCATCGATATCTCTTTTTCTTTATGGAATCACAGATATCTCTTCTGCATTATGGAATCACCGATGTCTCATCTGAATTATGGAACCATAATTATCTCTCCTTCATTATGGAATCACCGATATCTCATCTCCATTATGGAATCACCCGTATCTCTTCTGCATTATGGAATCATCGATATGTCTTATTCATCATGGAATCACCGATATCTCTTCTGCATTATGGAATCATCGATATGTCTTCTTCTTTATGGAATCACCGTTATCTCTTCTCCAGTATTGAATCACCAATATCACTACTCTATTATGGAATCACCAATATCACTTCTCGATTATGAAATTACGATTATCTCTCCTCCATTATGGAATCTTCTACACCTCTCCTTATGGAATCACCGATATGTCTTCTTCATTATGGAACCATCCATATATCTTCTACATTATGGAATCACCGATATCTCTCCTTCATTATAGAATTACCAATATCTCTTGTGAATTACGGAATCATCGATATGTCTTCATCATTATGGAATCACCGATATCTCTTCTCCAGTATGGAATCACCGATATCTCTTCTGCATTATGGAATCACGGATATCTCTTCTCCAGTATGGAATCACCGACATCACTACTCTATTATGAAATCACCAATATCACTTCTCGATTATGGAATCACGATTATCTCTCCTCCATTATGAAATCTTTTACACCTCTTCTTCATTATGGAATCACCGATATGTCTTCTCCATTATGGAATCATCCATATCTCTTCTACATTATGGAATCATCGATATCTCTTTTTCTTTATGGAATCACTGATATCTCTTCTGCATTAAGGAATCACCGATATCTCATCTGAATTATGGAACCATAATTATCTCTCCTTCATTATGGAATCACCGATATCTCATCTCCATTATGGAACCACCCGTATCTCTTCCGCATTATGGAATCATCGATGTGTCTTCTTCTTTATGGAATCACCGTTATCTCTTCTCCAGTATGGAATCACCAATATCACTACTCTATTATGGAATCACCAATATCACTTCTCGATTATGGAATCACGATTATCTCTCCTCCATTATGGAATCTTCTACACCTCTCCTTCATTATGGAATCACCGATACGTCTTCTTCATTATGGAACCATCCATATCTCTTCTACATTATGGAATCATCGATATCTCTCCTTCATTATAAAATTACCAATATCTCTTGTGAATTATGGAATCATCGATATGTCTTCATCATTATGGAATCACCGATATCTCTTCTCCAGTATGGAATCATCCATATCTCTTCTACATTATGGAATCATCGATATCTCTTTTTCTTTATGGAATCACTGATATCTCTTCTGCATTAAGGAATCACCGATATCTCATCTGAATTATGGAACCATAATTATCTCTCCTTCATTATGGAATCACCGATATCTCATCTCCATTATGGAATCACCCGTATCTCTTCTGCATTATGGAATCATCAATATGTCTTATTCATCATGGAATCACCGATATCTCTTCCGCATTATGGAATCATCGATGTGTCTTCTCCATTATGGAATCATCCATATCTCTTCTACATTATGGAATCATCGATATCTCTTTTTCTTTATGGAATCACAGATATCTCTTCTGCATTATGGAATCACCGATATCTCATCTGAATTATGGAACCATAATTATCTCTCCTTCATTATGGAATCACCGATATCTCATCTCCATTATGGAATCACCCGTATCTCTTCTGCATTATGGAATCATCAATATGTCTTATTCATCATGGAATCACCGATATCTCTTCCGCATTATGGAATCATCGATGTGTCTTCTTCTTTATGGAATCACCGTTATCTCTTCTCCAGTATGGAATCACCAATATCACTACTCTATTATGGAATCACCAATATCACTTCTCGATTATGGAATCACGATTATCTCTCCTCCATTATGGAATCTTCTATACCTCTCCTTCATTATGGAATCACCGATACGTCTTCTTCATTATGGAACCATCCATATCTCTTCTACATTATGGAATCATCGATATCTCTCCTTCATTATAAAATTACCAATATCTCTTGTGAATTATGGAATCATCGATATGTCTTCATCATTATGGAATCACCGATATCTCTTCTCCAGTATAGAATCACCGATATCTCTTCTGCATTATGGAATCATAGTTATCTCTTTTTCATTATGGAATAAACGATATCTCTTCTCCATTATCGAATCACAAATGTCCTCCATTATGGAATCAGATATATCTCTCCTCCATTATGGAATCACCGATATCTCTTCTGCATTATGGAATCACCGATATCTCATCTGAATTATGGAACCATAATTATCTCTCCTTCGTTATGGAATCACCGATATGTCTTCTTCATTATGGAACCATCCATATATCTTCTACATTATGGAATCACCGATATCTCTCCTTCATTATAGAATTACCAATATCTCTTGTGAATTACGGAATCATCGATATGTCTTCATCATTATGGAATCACCGATATCTCTTCTCCAGTATGGAATCACCGATATCTCTTCTGCATTATGGAATCACGGATATCTCTTCTCCAGTATGGAATCACCGATATCACTACTCTATTATGAAATCACCAATATCACTTCTCGATTATGGAATCACGATTATCTCTCCTCCATTACGGAATCTTTTACACCTCTTCTTCATTATGGAATCACCCATATGTCTTCTCCATTATGAAATCATCCATATCTCTTCTACATTATGGAATCATCCATATCTCTTTTTCTTTATGGAATCACTGATATCTCTTCTGCATTTTGGAATCACCGATATCTCATCTGAATTATGGAACCATAGTTATCTCTCCTTCATTATGGAATCACCGATATCTCATCTCCATTATGGAATCACCCGTATCTCTTCTGCATTATGGAATCATCGATATGTCTTATTCATCATGGAATCACCGATATCTCTTCTGCATTATGGAATCATCGATATGTCTTCTTCTTTATGGAATCACCGTTATCTCTTCTCCAGTATGGAATCACCGATATCTCCTCTGCATTATGGAATCACGGATATCTCTTCTCCATTATGGAATCACCGATATCTCTTCTGCATTATCGAATCACAAATGTCCTCCATTATGGAATCAGATATATCTCTCCTCCATTGTGGAATCACCGATATCTCTTCTCCATTATGGAATCATCGATATCTCTTCTTCATTGTGGAATCACCGATATCTCTTCTCCAGTATGGAATCACCGATATCTCTTCTCCAGTATGGAATCACCGATATCTCTTCTCCATTATGGAATCATCGATATCTCTTCTTCATTATGAAATCACCGATATCTTTTCTGCATTATGGAATATCACCGATATCTCATCTGTATCATGGAACCATAATTATCTCTCCTCCATTATGGAATCAGCGATATGTCTCTCCATTATGGAATCAGCGATATGTCTCCTTGATTATGCAATCACTGATATCTCTTCTGCATTATGGAATCACCGATATCTCACCTGCATTATGGAATCATCGATATGTCTTCTTCTTTATGGAATCACCGTTATCTCTTCTCCAGTATGGAATCACCGATATCACTACTCTATTATGAAATCACCAATATCACTTCTCGATTATGGAATCACGATTATCTCTCCTCCATTATGGAATCTTTTACACCTCTTCTTCATTATGGAATCACCGATATATCTTCTCTATTATGGAATCATCCATATCTCTTCTACATTATGGAATCATCGATATCTCTTTTTCTTTATGGAATCACAGATATCTCTTCTGCATTATGGAATCACCGATGTCTCATCTGAATTATGGAACCATAATTATCTCTCCTTCATTATGGAATCACCGATATCTCATCTCCATTATGGAATCACCCGTATCTCTTCTGCATTATGGAATCATCGATATGTCTTATTCATCATGGAATCACCGATATCTCTTCTGCATTATGGAATCATCGATATGTCTTCTTCTTTATGGAATCACCGTTATCTCTTCTCCAGTATTGAATCACCAATATCACTACTCTATTATGGAATCACCAATATCACTTCTCGATTATGAAATTACGATTATCTCTCCTCCATTATGGAATCTTCTACACCTCTCCTTATGGAATCACCGATATGTCTTCTTCATTATGGAACCATCCATATATCTTCTACATTATGGAATCACCGATATCTCTCCTTCATTATAGAATTACCAATATCTCTTGTGAATTACGGAATCATCGATATGTCTTCATCATTATGGAATCACCGATATCTCTTCTCCAGTATGGAATCACCGATATCTCTTCTGCATTATGGAATCACGGATATCTCTTCTCCAGTATGGAATCACCGACATCACTACTCTATTATGAAATCACCAATATCACTTCTCGATTATGGAATCACGATTATCTCTCCTCCATTATGAAATCTTTTACACCTCTTCTTCATTATGGAATCACCGATATGTCTTCTCCATTATGGAATCATCCATATCTCTTCTACATTATGGAATCATCGATATCTCTTTTTCTTTATGGAATCACTGATATCTCTTCTGCATTAAGGAATCACCGATATCTCATCTGAATTATGGAACCATAATTATCTCTCCTTCATTATGGAATCACCGATATCTCATCTCCATTATGGAACCACCCGTATCTCTTCCGCATTATGGAATCATCGATGTGTCTTCTTCTTTATGGAATCACCGTTATCTCTTCTCCAGTATGGAATCACCAATATCACTACTCTATTATGGAATCACCAATATCACTTCTCGATTATGGAATCACGATTATCTCTCCTCCATTATGGAATCTTCTACACCTCTCCTTCATTATGGAATCACCGATACGTCTTCTTCATTATGGAACCATCCATATCTCTTCTACATTATGGAATCATCGATATCTCTCCTTCATTATAAAATTACCAATATCTCTTGTGAATTATGGAATCATCGATATGTCTTCATCATTATGGAATCACCGATATCTCTTCTCCAGTATGGAATCATCCATATCTCTTCTACATTATGGAATCATCGATATCTCTTTTTCTTTATGGAATCACTGATATCTCTTCTGCATTAAGGAATCACCGATATCTCATCTGAATTATGGAACCATAATTATCTCTCCTTCATTATGGAATCACCGATATCTCATCTCCATTATGGAATCACCCGTATCTCTTCTGCATTATGGAATCATCAATATGTCTTATTCATCATGGAATCACCGATATCTCTTCCGCATTATGGAATCATCGATGTGTCTTCTCCATTATGGAATCATCCATATCTCTTCTACATTATGGAATCATCGATATCTCTTTTTCTTTATGGAATCACAGATATCTCTTCTGCATTATGGAATCACCGATATCTCATCTGAATTATGGAACCATAATTATCTCTCCTTCATTATGGAATCACCGATATCTCATCTCCATTATGGAATCACCCGTATCTCTTCTGCATTATGGAATCATCGATATGTCTTATTCATCATGGAATCACCGATATCTCTTCTGCATTATGGAATCATCGATATGTCTTCTTCTTTGTGGAATCACCGTTATCTCTTCTCCAGTATTGAATCACCAATATCACTACTCTATTATGGAATCACCAATATCACTTCTCGATTATGAAATCACGATTATCTCTTCTCCATTATGGAATCTTCTACACCTCTCCTTCGTTATGGAATCACCGATATGTCTTCTTCATTATGGAACCATCCATATCTCTTCTACATTATGGAATCATCGATATCTCTCCTTCATTATAAAATTACCAATATCTCTTGTGAATTATGGAATCATCGATATGTCTTCATCATTATGGAATCACGGATATCTCTTCTCCAGTATGGAATCATCCATATCTCTTCTACATTATGGAATCATCGATATCTCTTTTTCTTTATGGAATCACTGATATCTCTTCTGCATTAAGGAATCACCGATATCTCATCTGAATTATGGAACCATAATTATCTCTCCTTCATTATGGAATCACCGATATCTCATCTCCATTATGGAATCACCCGTATCTCTTCTGCATTATGGAATCATCAATATGTCTTATTCATCATGGAATCACCGATATCTCTTCCGCATTATGGAATCATCGATGTGTCTTCTTCTTTATGGAATCACCGTTATCTCTTCTCCAGTATGGAATCACCAATATCACTACTCTATTATGGAATCACCAATATCACTTCTCGATTATGGAATCACGATTATCTCTCCTCCATTATGGAATCTTCTATACCTCTCCTTCATTATGGAATCACCGATACGTCTTCTTCATTATGGAACCATCCATATCTCTTCTACATTATGGAATCATCGATATCTCTCCTTCATTATAAAATTACCAATATCTCTTGTGAATTATGGAATCATCGATATGTCTTCATCATTATGGAATCACCGATATCTCTTCTCCAGTATAGAATCACCGATATCTCTTCTGCATTATGGAATCATAGTTATCTCTTTTTCATTATGGAATAAACGATATCTCTTCTCCATTATCGAATCACAAATGTCCTCCATTATGGAATCAGATATATCTCTCCTCCATTATGGAATCACCGATATCTCTTCTGCATTATGGAATCACCGATATCTCATCTGAATTATGGAACCATAATTATCTCTCCTTCGTTATGGAATCACCGATATGTCTTCTTCATTATGGAACCATCCATATATCTTCTACATTATGGAATCACCGATATCTCTCCTTCATTATAGAATTACCAATATCTCTTGTGAATTACGGAATCATCGATATGTCTTCATCATTATGGAATCACCGATATCTCTTCTCCAGGATGGAATCACCGATATCTCTTCTGCATTATGGAATCACGGATATCTCTTCTCCAGTATGGAATCACCGATATCACTACTCTATTATGAAATCACCAATATCACTTCTCCATTATGGAATCACGATTATCTCTCCTCCATTACGGAATCTTTTACACCTCTTCTTCATTATGGAATCACCGATATGTCTTCTCCATTATGGAATCATCCATATCTCTTCTACATTATGGAATCATCCATATCTCTTTTTCTTTATGGAATCACTGATATCTCTTCTGCATTTTGGAATCACCGATATCTCATCTGAATTATGGAACCATAGTTATCTCTCCTTCATTATGGAATCACCGATATCTCATCTCCATTATGGAATCACCCGTATCTCTTCTGCATTATGGAATCATCGATATGTCTTATTCATCATGGAATCACCGATATCTCTTCTGCATTATGGAATCATCGATATGTCTTCTTCTTTATGGAATCACCGTTATCTCTTCTCCAGTATTGAATCACCAATATCACTACTCTATTATGGAATCACCAATATCAATTCTCGATTATGGAATCACGATTATCTCTCCTCCATTATGGAATCTTCTACACCTCTCCTTCATTATGGAATCCCCGATATGTCTTCTCCATTATGGAATCATCCATATCTCTTCTACATTATGGAATCATCGATATCTCTCCTTCATTATAGAATTACCAATATTTCTTGTGAATTATGGAATCATCGATATGTCTTCATCATTATGGAATCACCGATATCTCTTCTCCAGTATGGAATCACCGATATCTCCTCTGCATTATGGAATCACGGATATCTCTTCTCCATTATGGAATCACCGATATCTCTTCTGCATTATCGAATCACAAATGTCCTCCATTATGGAATCAGATATATCTCTCCTCCATTGTGGAATCACCGATATCTCTTCTCCATTATGGAATCATCGATATCTCTTCTTCATTATGGAATCACCGATATCTCTTCTCCAGTATGGAATCACCGATATCTCTTCTCCAGTATGGAATCACCGATATCTCTTCTCCATTATGGAATCATCGATATCTCTTCTTCATTATGAAATCACCGATATCTTTTCTGCATTATGGAATATCACCGATATCTCATCTGTATCATGGAACCATAATTATCTCTCCTCCATTATGGAATCAGCGATATGTCTCTCCATTATGGAATCAGCGATATGTCTCTCCATTATGGAATCAGCGATATGTCTCCTTGATTATGCAATCACTGATATCTCTTCTGCATTATGGAATCACCGATATCTCACCTGCATTATGGAATCATCGATATGTCTTCTTCTTTATGGAATCACCGTTATCTCTTCTCCAGTATGGAATCACCGATATCACTACTCTATTATGAAATCACCAATATCACTTCTCGATTATGGAATCACGATTATCTCTCCTCCATTATGGAATCTTTTACACCTCTTCTTCATTATGGAATCACCGATATATCTTTTCTATTATGGAATCATCCATATCTCTTCTACATTATGGAATCATCGATATCTCTTTTTCTTTATGGAATCACTGATATCTCTTCTGCATTATGGAATAACCCGTATCTCTTCTGCATTATGGAATCATCGATATGTCTTATTCATCATGGAATCACCGATATCTCATCTGAATTATGGAACCATAATTATATCTCCTTCATTATGGAATCACCGATATCTCATCTCCATTATGGAATCACCCGTATCTCTTCTGCATTATGGAATCATCGATATGTCTTATTCATCATGGAATCACCGATATCTCTTCTGCATTATGGAATCATCGATATGTCTTCTTCTTTATGGAATCACCGTTATCTCTTCTCCTGTATGGAATCACCAATATCACTACTCTATTATGGAATCACCAATATCACTTCTCGATTATAGAATCACGATTATCTCTCCTCCATTATGGAATCTTCTACACCTCTCCTTCATTATGGAATCACCGATATGTCTTCTCCATTATGGAACCATCCATATCTCTTCTACATTATGGAATCATCGATATCTCTCCTTCATTATAGAATTACCAATATCTCTTGTGAATTATGGAATCACCGATATCTCTTCTCCAGTATGGAATCACCGATATCTCTTCTGCATTATGGAATCACGGATATCTATTCTCCATTATGGGATCACCGATATGTCTTCTTCTTTATGGAATCACCGTTATCTCTTCTCCGGTATGGAATCACCGATATCACTACTCTATTATGAAATCACCAATATCACTTCTCGATTATGGAATCACGATTATCTCTCCTCCATTACGGAATCTTTTACACCTCTTCTTCATTATGGAATCACCGATATGTCTTTTTCTTTATGGAATCACTGATATCTCTTCTGCATTTTGGAATCACCGATATCTCATCTGAATTATGGAAACATAATTATCTCTCCTTCATTATGGAATCACCGATATCTCATCTCCATTATGGAATCACCCGTATCTCTTCTGCATTATGGAATCATCGATATGTCTTATTCATCATGGAATCACCGATATCTCTTCTGCATTATGGAACCATCCATATCTCTTCTACATTATGGAATCATCGATATCTCTCCTTCATTATAGAATTACCAATATCTCTTGTGAATTATGGAATCACCGATATCTCTTCTCCATTATGGAATCACAATTCTCTCTCCTCCATTATGGAATCAGTGATATCTCTCCTCCATTATGGAATCACCGATATCTCTTTTTGTTTATGTAATCACCGATATCTCTTCTGCATTATGGAATCATCAATATGTCTTCTTCCTTATGGAATCACCGATATCTGTTCTCCTGTATGGAATCACCGTTATCACTCCTCTATTATGTAATCACCAATATCACTCCTCTATTATGTAATCACCAATATCACTCCTCTATTATGTAATCACCAATATCACTCCTCTATTAATGAATCACCAATATCTCTTCTCGATTATGTAATCACGATTATCTCTCCTCCATTATGGAATCTTCTACACCTCTCCTTCATTATGGAATCACCGATGTGTCTTCTCCATTATGGAATCATCCATATCTCTTGTACATTATGGAATCATCGATATCTCTCCTTCATTAGGGAATCACCGATATCTCTTGTGAATTATGGAATCATCGATATCTCTTCTTCATTATCGAATCATCAAAATCTCTCCTTTATTAAGGAATCACCATTTACTCCACTCCGTTATGCAATCACCGATATCTCTTCAGCATAATGGAAGGACGGATATCCCTTCTCCATTATGACATCACCGATATCTCTTCTGCATTATGGAATAACCGATACCTCTTCTGCATTATGTAATCATAATTATTTCTCCGTCATTATGGAATCACCCGTATCTCTTCTGCATTATGGAATCATCAATATGTCTTATTCATCATGGAATCACCGATATCTCTTCCGCATTATGGAATCATCGATGTGTCTTCTTCTTTATGGAATCACCGTTATCTCTTCTCCAGTATGGAATCACCAATATCACTACTCTATTATGGAATCACCAATATCACTTCTCGATTATGGAATCACGATTATCTCTCCTCCATTATGGAATCTTCTATACCTCTCCTTCATTATGGAATCACCGATACGTCTTCTTCATTATGGAACCATCCATATCTCTTCTACATTATGGAATCATCGATATCTCTCCTTCATTATAAAATTACCAATATCTCTTGTGAATTATGGAATCATCGATATGTCTTCATCATTATGGAATCACCGATATCTCTTCTCCAGTATAGAATCACCGATATCTCTTCTGCATTATGGAATCATAGTTATCTCTTTTTCATTATGGAATAAACGATATCTCTTCTCCATTATCGAATCACAAATGTCCTCCATTATGGAATCAGATATATATCTCCTCCATTATGGAATCACCGATATCTCTTCTGCATTATGGAATCACCGATATCTCATCTGAATTATGGAACCATAATTATCTCTCCTTCGTTATGGAATCACCGATATGTCTTCTTCATTATGGAACCATCCATATATCTTCTACATTATGGAATCACCGATATCTCTCCTTCATTATAGAATTACCAATATCTCTTGTGAATTACGGAATCATCGATATGTCTTCATCATTATGGAATCACCGATATCTCTTCTCCAGTATGGAATCACCGATATCTCTTCTGCATTATGGAATCACGGATATCTCTTCTCCAGTATGGAATCACCGATATCACTACTCTATTATGAAATCACCAATATCACTTCTCGATTATGGAATCACGATTATCTCTCCTCCATTACGGAATCTTTTACACCTCTTCTTCATTATGGAATCACCGATATGTCTTCTCCATTATGGAATCATCCATATCTCTTCTACATTATGGAATCATCCATATCTCTTTTTCTTTATGGAATCACTGATATCTCTTCTGCATTTTGGAATCACCGATATCTCATCTGAATTATGGAACCATAGTTATCTCTCCTTCATTATGGAATCACCGATATCTCATCTCCATTATGGAATCACCCGTATCTCTTCTGCATTATGGAATCATCGATATGTCTTATTCATCATGGAATCACCGATATCTCTTCTGCATTATGGAATCATCGATATGTCTTCTTCTTTATGGAATCACCGTTATCTCTTCTCCAGTATTGAATCACCAATATCACTACTCTATTATGGAATCACCAATATCAATTCTCGATTATGGAATCACGATTATCTCTCCTCCATTATGGAATCTTCTACACCTCTCCTTCATTATGGAATCCCCGATATGTCTTCTCCATTATGGAATCATCCATATCTCTTCTACATTATGGAATCATCGATATCTCTCCTTCATTATAGAATTACCAATATTTCTTGTGAATTATGGAATCATCGATATGTCTTCATCATTATGGAATCACCGATATCTCTTCTCCAGTATGGAATCACCGATATCTCCTCTGCATTATGGAATCACGGATATCTCTTCTCCATTATGGAATCACCGATATCTCTTCTGCATTATCGAATCACAAATGTCCTCCATTATGGAATCAGATATATCTCTCCTCCATTGTGGAATCACCGATATCTCTTCTCCATTATGGAATCATCGATATCTCTTCTTCATTATGGAATCACCGATATCTCTTCTCCAGTATGGAATCACCGATATCTCTTCTCCAGTATGGAATCACCGATATCTCTTCTCCATTATGGAATCATCGATATCTCTTCTTCATTATGAAATCACCGATATCTTTTCTGCATTATGGATTATCACCGATATCTCATCTGTATCATGGAACCATAATTATCTCTCCTCCATTATGGAATCAGCGATATGTCTCTCCATTATGGAATCAGCGATATGTCTCTCCATTATGGAATCAGCGATATGTCTCCTTGATTATGCAATCACTGATATCTCTTCTGCATTATGGAATCACCGATATCTCACCTGCATTATGGAATCATCGATATGTCTTCTTCTTTATGGAATCACCGTTATCTCTTCTCCAGTATGGAATCACCGATATCACTACTCTATTATGAAATCACCAATATCACTTCTCGATTATGGAATCACGATTATCTCTCCTCCATTATGGAATCTTTTACACCTCTTCTTCATTATGGAATCACCGATATATCTTCTCTATTATGGAATCATCCATATCTCTTCTACATTATGGAATCATCGATATCTCTTTTTCTTTATGGAATCACTGATATCTCTTCTGCATTATGGAATAACCCGTATCTCTTCTGCATTATGGAATCATCGATATGTCTTATTCATCATGGAATCACCGATATCTCATCTGAATTATGGAACCATAATTATATCTCCTTCATTATGGAATCACCGATATCTCATCTCCATTATGGAATCACCCGTATCTCTTCTGCATTATGGAATCATCGATATGTCTTATTCATCATGGAATCACCGATATCTCTTCTTCATTATGGAATCATCGATATGTCTTCTTCTTTATGGAATCACCGTTATCTCTTCTCCTGTATGGAATCACCAATATCACTGCTCTATTATGGAATCACCAATATCACTTCTCGATTATAGAATCACGATTATCTCTCCTCCATTATGGAATCTTCTACACCTCTCCTTCATTATGGAATCACCGATATGTCTTCTCCATTATGGAACCATCCATATCTCTTCTACATTATGGAATCATCGATATCTCTCCTTCATTATAGAATTACCAATATCTCTTGTGAATTATGGAATCACCGATATCTCTTCTCCAGTATGGAATCACCGATATCTCTTCTCCAGTATGGAATCACCGATATCTCTTCTGCATTATGGAATCACGGATATCTATTCTCCATTATGGGATCACCGATATGTCTTCTTCTTTATGGAATCACCGTTATCTCTTCTCCGGTATGGAATCACCGATATCACTACTCTATTATGAAATCACCAATATCACTTCTCGATTATGGAATCACGATTATCTCTCCTCCATTACGGAATCTTTTACACCTCTTCTTCATTATGGAATCACCGATATGTCTTCTCCATTATGGAATCATCCATATCTCTTCTACATTATGGAATCATCGATATCTCTTTTTCTTTATGGAATCACTGATATCTCTTCTGCATTTTGGAATCACCGATATCTCATCTGAATTATGGAAACATAATTATCTCTCCTTCATTATGGAATCACCGATATCTCATCTCCATTATGGAATCACCCGTATCTCTTCTGCATTATGGAATCATCGATATGTCTTATTCATCATGGAATCACCGATATCTCTTCTGCATTATGGAACCATCCATATCTCTTCTACATTATGGAATCATCGATATCTCTCCTTCATTATAGAATTACCAATATCTCTTGTGAATTATGGAATCACCGATATCTCTTCTCCATTATGGAATCACAATTCTCTCTCCTCCATTATGGAATCAGTGATATCTCTCCTCCATTATGGAATCACCGATATGTCTTCTTCTTTATGGAATCACCGTTATCTCTTCTCCGGTATGGAATCACCGATATTACTACTCTATTATGAAATCACCAATATCACTTCTCGATTATGGAATCACGATTATCTCTCCTCCATTACGGAATCTTTTACACCTCTTCTTCATTATGGAATCACCGATATGTCTTCTCCATTATGGAATCATCCATATCTCTTCTACATTATGGAATCATCGATATCTCTTTTTCTTTATGGAATCACTGATATCTCTTCTGCATTTTGGAATCACCGATATCTCATCTGAATTATGGAAACATAATTATCTCTCCTTCATTATGGAATCACCGATATCTCATCTCCATTATGGAATCACCCGTATCTCTTCTGCATTATGGAATCATCGATATGTCTTATTCATCATGGAATCACCGATATCTCTTCTGCATTATGGAACCATCCATATCTCTTCTACATTATGGAATCATCGATATCTCTCCTTCATTATAGAATTACCAATATCTCTTGTGAATTATGGAATCACCGATATCTCTTCTCCATTATGGAATCACAATTCTCTCTCCTCCATTATGGAATCAGTGATATCTCTCCTCCATTATGGAATCACCGATATCTCTTTTTGTTTATGTAATCACCGATATCTCTTCTGCATTATGGAATCATCAATATGTCTTCTTCCTTATGGAATCACCGATATCTGTTCTCCTGTATGGAATCACCGTTATCACTCCTCTATTATGTAATCACCAATATCACTCCTCTATTATGTAATCACCAATATCACTCCTCTATTATGTAATCACCAATATCACTCCTCTATTATGGAATCACCAATATCTCTTCTCGATTATGTAATCACGATTATCTCTCCTCCATTATGGAATCTTCTACACCTCTCCTTCATTATGGAATCACCGATGTGTCTTCTCCATTATGGAATCATCCATATCTCTTCTACATTATGGAATCATCGATATCTCTCCTTCATTAGGGAATCACCGATATCTCTTGTGAATTATGGAATCATCGATATCTCTTCTTCATTATCGAATCATCAAAATCTCTCCTTTATTAAGGAATCACCATTTACTCCACTCCGTTATGCAATCACCGATATCTCTTCAGCATAATGGAAGGACGGATATCACTTCTCCATTATGACATCACCGATATCTCTTCTGCATTATGGAATAACCGATACATCTTCTGCATTATGTAATCATAATTATTTCTCCGTCATTATGGAATCAACGATATCACTTCTCCATTATGGAATCACAATTGTCTGTTCTACATTATGGAATCACCGATATTTCCTCCCCATTATGGAATCACCCATATCTCTTCTACATTATGGAATCACAGTTATCTCTCCTTTTTTATGGAATCACCGATATCTTTTCTGCATTATGGAATCATCAATATGTCTTATTCATCATGGAATCACCGATATCTCTTCTCCAGTATTGAATCACTGATATCTATTCTGCATTATCGAATCACGGATATCTCTTCTCCATTATGGAATCACCGATATCTCTTCTCCATTATGGAATCACCGATATCTCTTCTGCATTATGGAATCACCGATATCTCTTCTCCAGTATGGAATCACCGATATCACTCCTCTGTTATGGAATCATCAATATCTCTTCTCGATTATGGAATCACGATTATCGCTCCTCCATTACCGAATCTTTCACACCTCTCCTTCATTATGGAATCACCGATATGTCTTCTCCATTATGGAATCATCCATATCTCTTGTGAATTATGGAATCATCGATATCTCTTCTTCATTAGGGAATCACCGATATCTCTTCTCCAATATGGAATCACCGATATCTCTTGTGAATTATGGAATCATGACTTCTTCATTATCGAATCATCAAAATCTCTTCTTTATTAAGGAATCACCATTTACTCCTCTCCATTATGGAATCACCGATATCTCTTCTGCATAATGGAAGGACCGATATCCCTTCTCCATTATGACATCACCGATATCTCTTCTCCATTATGGAATCACAATTGTCTGTTCTACATTATGGAATCATCGATATCTCTTCTGCATTATGGAATCACCGATATCTCCTCTCCATTGTTGAATCATCCATATCTCTTCTACATTATGGAATCATCGATATCTCTCCTTCATTATAGAATTACCAATATCTCTTGTGAATTATGGAATCATTGATATGTCTACTTCATTATGGAATCACCGATATCTCTTCTGCATTATGGAATCATAATTGTCTCTCCTCAATTATGGAATCACCGATATCTCTTTTTCTTTACGTAATCAACGATATCTCTTATGCATTAAGGAATCACGGATATCGCTTATGCATTATGGAATCACGGATATCTCTTATGCATTATGGAATCACGGATATCTCCCCTCCGTTATGGAATCATCAGAATCTCTTCTTTATTATGGAATCACCGATAACTCCTGTCCATTAAGGGATCACCGATATCTCTTCTGCATAATGGAACGACCGATATACCGTCCCCATTATGGAATCACCGATATCTCTTTTCCGTAAAGGAATCACCGATATATCTTCTGCATTATGGAATCACCGATATCTGTTCTGCATTATGGAATCACCGATATCTCTTCTGCCTTAAGGGCATCACCGATATATCTTCCGCATTATGGAATCATAATTATCTCTTCTCCATTATGGAATCAACTATTTCTCTCATCCATTATGGAATCAGTGATATGTCTTCTTGATTATGGAATCATCGATATCTCTTTTTCTTTGTGGAATCACCGATATCTCTTCTACGTTATGGAATAACCGATATCTCCTCTACATTATGGAATCATAATTATCTCTCCTTCATTTTGGAATCACCGTTATCTCCTCCCCATTATGGAATCACCCATATCTCTTCTCCAATATAGAATCATCAATATCTCTTCTCCAATATGGAATCACCAATATCTCTTCTGTATTATGGAATCATCGATATGCCTTATTCATCATGGAATCACCGATATCTCTTCTCCAATATGGAACCACCGATATCTCTTCTGCATTATGGAATCATCGATATGTCTTCTTCTTTATGGAATCACCGATATCTCTTCTCCACTATGGAATCACCGATATCACTCCTCTATTATGGAATCACCAATATCTCTTCTCGATTATGGAATCACGATTATCTCTCCTCCATTATGGAATCTGCTACACATCTCCTTCATTATAGAATCACCGATGTGTCTTCTCCATTATGGAATCATCCATATCTCTTCTCCAATATGGAATCACCGATATCTCTTGTGAATTATGGAATCATCGATATGTCTTCTTCATTATGGAATCACCGATATCTCTTCCTCAGTATGGAATCACCGATATCTCTCCTGCATTATCGAATCACGGATATCTCACCTTCATTATGGAATCATCAAAATCTCTCCTTTATTAACGAATGACCATTTACTCCTCTCCATTATGGAATCACCGATATCTCTTCTGCATTATGGGATCATGATTATTTCTCCTTCATTATGGAATCACCGATATCTCTTCTTCATTATGGAATCATCCATATCTCTTCTACATTATGGAATCACCGATATCTCTTCTCCAGTATGGAATCACCGATATCTCTTCTCCATTATGGAATCATCGATATCTCTTCTTCATTATGAAATCACCGATATCTTTTCTGCATTATGGAATATCACCGATATCTCATCTGTATCATGGAACCATAATTATCTCTCCTCCATTATGGAATCAGCGATATGTCTCTCCATTATGGAATCAGCGATATGTCTCCTTGATTATGCAATCACTGATATCTCTTCTGCATTATGGAATCACCGATATCTCACCTGCATTATGGAATCATCGATATGTCTTCTTCTTTATGGAATCACCGTTATCTCTTCTCCAGTATGGAATCACCGATATCACTACTCTATTATGAAATCACCAATATCACTTCTCGATTATGGAATCACGATTATCTCTCCTCCATTATGGAATCTTTTACACCTCTTCTTCATTATGGAATCACCGATATGTCTTCTCCATTATGGAATCATCCATATCTCTTCTGCATTTTGGAATCACCGATATCTCATCTGAATTATGGAACCATAATTATCTCTCCTTCATTATGGAATCACCGATATCTCATCTCCATTATGGAATCACCCGTATCTCTTCTGCATTATGGAATCATCGATATGTCTTATTCATCATGGAATCACCGATATCTCTTCTGCATTATGGAACCATCCATATCTCTTCTACATTATGGAATCATCGATATCTCTCCTTCATTATAGAATTACCAATATCTCTTGTGAATTATGGAATCACCGATATCTCTTCTCCATTATGGAATCACAATTCTCTCTCCTCCATTATGGAATCAGTGATATCTCTCCTCCATTATGGAATCACCGATATCTCTTTTTCTTTATGTAATCACCGATATCTCTTCTGCATTATGGAATCATCAATATGTCTTCTTCCTTATGGAATCACCGATATCTGTTCTCCTGTATGGAATCACCGTTATCACTCCTCTATTATGTAATCACCAATATCACTCCTCTATTATGGAATCACCAATATCTCTTCTCGATTATGTAATCACGATTATCTCTCCTCCATTATGGAATCTTCTACACCTCTCCTTCATTATGGAATCACCGATGTGTCTTCTCCGTTATGGAATCATCCATATCTCTTCTACATTATGGAATCATCGATATCTCTTCTTCATTATCGAATCATCAAAATCTCTCCTTTATTAAGGAATCACCATTTACTCCACTCCGTTATGCAATCACCGATATCTCTTCAGCATAATGGAAGGACGGATATCACTTCTCCATTATGACATCACCGATATCTCTTCTGCATTATGGAATAACCGATACATCTTCTGCATTATGTAATCATAATTATTTCTCCGTCATTATGGAATCAACGATATCACTTCTCCATTATGGAATCACAATTGTCTGTTCTACATTATGGAATCACCGATATTTCCTCCCCATTATGGAATCACCCATATCTCTTCTACATTATGGAATCACAGTTATCTCTCCTTTTTTATGGAATCACCGATATCTCTTCTGCATTATGGAATCATCAATATGTCTTATTCATCATGGAATCACCGATATCTCTTCTCCAGTATTGAATCACTGATATCTATTCTGCATTATCGAATCACGGATATCTCTTCTCCATTATGGAATCACCGATATCTCTTCTCCATTATGGAATCACCGATATCTCTTCTGCATTATGGAATCACCGATATCTCTTCTCCAGTATGGAATCACCGATATCACTCCTCTGTTATGGAATCATCAATATCTCTTCTCGATTATGGAATCACGATTATCGCTCCTCCATTACCGAATCTTTCACACCTCTCCTTCATTATGGAATCACCGATATGTCTTCTCCATTATGGAATCATCCATATCTCTTGTGAATTATGGAATCATCGATATCTCTTCTTCATTAGGGAATCACCGATATCTCTTCTCCAATATGGAATCACCGATATCTCTTGTGAATTATGGAATCATGACTTCTTCATTATCGAATCATCAAAATCTCTTCTTTATTAAGGAATCACCATTTACTCCTCTCCATTATGGAATCACCGATATCTCTTCTGCATAATGGAAGGACCGATATCCCTTCTCCATTATGACATCACCGATATCTCTTCTCCATTATGGAATCACAATTGTCTGTTCTACATTATGGAATCATCGATATCTCTTCTGCATTGTGGAATCACCGATATCTCTTCTGCATTATGGAATCATAATTATCTCTCCTTCATTATGGAATCACCGATATCTCCTCTCCATTGTTGAATCATCCATATCTCTTCTACATTATGGAATCATCGATATCTCTCCTTCATTATAGAATTACCAATATCTCTTGTGAATTATGGAATCATTGATATGTCTACTTCATTATGGAATCACCGATATCTCTTCTGCATTATGGAATCATAATTGTCTCTCCTCAATTATGGAATCACCGATATCTCTTTTTCTTTACGTAATCAACGATATCTCTTATGCATTAATGAATCACGGATATCTCTTATGCATTATGGAATCACGGATATCTCCCCTCCGTTATGGAATCATCAGAATCTCTCCTTTATTATGGAATCACCGATAACTCCTGTCCATTAAGGGATCACCGATATCTCTTGTGCATAATGGAACGACCGATATACCGTCCCCATTATGGTATCACCGATATCTCTTTTCCGTAAAGGAATCACCGATATATCTTCTGCATTATGGAATCACCGATATCTCTTCTGCATTATGGAATCACCGATATCTCTTCTGCATTATGGAATCACCGATATCTCTTCTGCATTAAGGGCATCACCGATATATCTTCCGCATTATGGAATCATAATTATCTCTTCTCCATTATGGAATCAACTATTTCTCTCATCCATTATGGAATCAGTGATATGTCTTCTTGATTATGGAATCATCGATATCTCTTTTTCTTTGTGGAATCACCGATATCTCTTCTACGTTATGGAATCACCGATATCTCCTCTACATTATGGAATCATAATTATCTCTCCTTCATTTTGGAATCACCGTTATCTCCTCCCCATTATGGAATCACCCATATCTCTTCTCCAATATAGAATCATCAATATCTCTTCTCCAATATGGAATCACCAATATCTCTTCTGTATTATGGAATCATCGATATGCCTTATTCATCATGGAATCACCGATATCTCTTCTCCAATATGGAACCACCGATATCTCTTCTGCATTATGGAATCATCGATATGTCTTCTTCTTTATGGAATCACCGATATCTCTTCTCCACTATGGAATCACCGATATCACTCCTCTATTATGGAATCACCAATATCTCTTCTCGATTATGGAATCACGATTATCTCTCCTCCATTATGGAATCTGCTACACATCTCCTTCATTATAGAATCACCGATGTGTCTTCTCCATTATGGAATCATCCATATCTCTTCTCCAATATGGAATCACCGATATCTCTTGTGAATTATGGAATCATCGATATGTCTTCTTCATTATGGAATCACCGATATCTCTTCCTCAGTATGGAATCACCGATATCTCTCCTGCATTATCGAATCACGGATATCTCACCTTCATTATGGAATCATCAAAATCTCTCCTTTATTAACGAATGACCATTTACTCCTCTCCATTATGGAATCACCGATATCTCTTCTGCATTATGGAATCATCAATATGTCTTCTTCCTTATGGAATCACCGATATCTGTTCTCCTGTATGGAATCACCGTTATCACTCCTCTATTATGTAATCACCAATATCACTCCTCTATTATGGAATCACCAATATCTCTTCTCGATTATGTAATCACGATTATCTCTCCTCCATTATGGAATCTTCTACACCTCTCCTTCATTATGGAATCACCGATGTGTCTTCTCCGTTATGGAATCATCCATATCTCTTCTACATTATGGAATCATCGATATCTCTTCTTCATTATCGAATCATCAAAATCTCTCCTTTATTAAGGAATCACCATTTACTCCACTCCGTTATGCAATCACCGATATCTCTTCAGCATAATGGAAGGACGGATATCACTTCTCCATTATGACATCACCGATATCTCTTCTGCATTATGGAATAACCGATACATCTTCTGCATTATGTAATCATAATTATTTCTCCGTCATTATGGAATCAACGATATCACTTCTCCATTATGGAATCACAATTGTCTGTTCTACATTATGGAATCACCGATATTTCCTCCCCATTATGGAATCACCCACATCTCTTCTACATTATGGAATCACAGTTATCTCTCCTTTTTTATGGAATCACCGATATCTCTTCTGCATTATGGAATCATCAATATGTCTTATTCATCATGGAATCACCGATATCTCTTCTCCAGTATTGAATCACTGATATCTATTCTGCATTATCGAATCACGGATATCTCTTCTCCATTATGGAATCACCGATATCTCTTCTCCATTATGGAATCACCGATATCTCTTCTGCATTATGGAATCACCGATATCTCTTCTCCAGTATGGAATCACCGATATCACTCCTCTGTTATGGAATCATCAATATCTCTTCTCGATTATGGAATCACGATTATCGCTCCTCCATTACCGAATCTTTCACACCTCTCCTTCATTATGGAATCACCGATATGTCTTCTCCATTATGGAATCATCCATATCTCTTGTGAATTATGGAATCATCGATATCTCTTCTTCATTAGGGAATCACCGATATCTCTTCTCCAATATGGAATCACCGATATCTCTTGTGAATTATGGAATCATGACTTCTTCATTATCGAATCATCAAAATCTCTTCTTTATTAAGGAATCACCATTTACTCCTCTCCATTATGGAATCACCGATATCTCTTCTGCATAATGGAAGGACCGATATCCCTTCTCCATTATGACATCACCGATATCTCTTCTCCATTATGGAATCACAATTGTCTGTTCTACATTATGGAATCATCGATATCTCTTCTGCATTGTGGAATCACCGATATCTCTTCTGCATTATGGAATCATAATTATCTCTCCTTCATTATGGAATCACCGATATCTCCTCTCCATTGTTGAATCATCCATATCTCTTCTACATTATGGAATCATCGATATCTCTCCTTCATTATAGAATTACCAATATCTCTTGTGAATTATGGAATCATTGATATGTCTACTTCATTATGGAATCACCGATATCTCTTCTGCATTATGGAATCATAATTGTCTCTCCTCAATTATGGAATCACCGATATCTCTTTTTCTTTACGTAATCAACGATATCTCTTATGCATTAATGAATCACGGATATCTCTTATGCATTATGGAATCACGGATATCTCCCCTCCGTTATGGAATCATCAGAATCTCTCCTTTATTATGGAATCACCGATAACTCCTGTCCATTAAGGGATCACCGATATCTCTTGTGCATAATGGAACGACCGATATACCGTCCCCATTATGGTATCACCGATATCTCTTTTCCGTAAAGGAATCACCGATATATCTTCTGCATTATGGAATCACCGATATCTCTTCTGCATTATGGAATCACCGATATCTCTTCTGCATTAAGGGCATCACCGATATATCTTCCGCATTATGGAATCATAATTATCTCTTCTCCATTATGGAATCAACTATTTCTCTCATCCATTATGGAATCAGTGATATGTCTTCTTGATTATGGAATCATCGATATCTCTTTTTCTTTGTGGAATCACCGATATCTCTTCTACGTTATGGAATCACCGATATCTCCTCTACATTATGGAATCATAATTATCTCTCCTTCATTTTGGAATCACCGTTATCTCCTCCCCATTATGGAATCACCCATATCTCTTCTCCAATATAGAATCATCAATATCTCTTCTCCAATATGGAATCACCAATATCTCTTCTGTATTATGGAATCATCGATATGCCTTATTCATCATGGAATCATCGATATGCCTTATTCATCATGGAATCACCGATATCTCTTCTCCAATATGGAACCACCGATATCTCTTCTGCATTATGGAATCATCGATATGTCTTCTTCTTTATGGAATCACCGATATCTCTTCTCCACTATGGAATCACCGATATCACTCCTCTATTATGGAATCACCAATATCTCTTCTCGATTATGGAATCACGATTATCTCTCCTCCATTATGGAATCTGCTACACATCTCCTTCATTATAGAATCACCGATGTGTCTTCTCCATTATGGAATCATCCATATCTCTTCTCCAATATGGAATCACCGATATCTCTTGTGAATTATGGAATCATCGATATGTCTTCTTCATTATGGAATCACCGATATCTCTTCCTCAGTATGGAATCACCGATATCTCTCCTGCATTATCGAATCACGGATATCTCACCTTCATTATGGAATCATCAAAATCTCTCCTTTATTAACGAATGACCATTTACTCCTCTCCATTATGGAATCACCGATATCTCTTCTGCATTATGGGATCATAATTATTTCTCCTTCATTATGGAATCACCGATATCTCTTCTTCATTATGGAATCATCCATATCTCTTCTACATTATGGAATCACCGATATCTCTTCTCCAGTATGGAATCACCGATATCTCTTCTCCAGTATGGAATCACCGATATCTCTTCTCCATTATGGAATCATCGATATCTCTTCTTCATTATGAAATCACCGATATCTTTTCTGCATTATGGAATATCACCGATATCTCATCTGTATCATGGAACCATAATTATCTCTCCTCCATTATGGAATCAGCGATATGTCTCTCCATTATGGAATCAGCGATATGTCTCCTTGATTATGCAATCACCCGTATCTCTTCTGCATTATGGAATAATCGATATGTCTTATTCATCATGGAATCACCGATATCTCTTCTGCATTATGGAACCATCCATATCTCTTCTACATTATGGAATCACCGATATCTCTTCTCCAGTATGGAATCACCGATATCACTCCTCTGTTATGGAATCATCAATATCTCTTCTCGATTATGGAATCACGATTATCGCTCCTCCATTACCGAATCTTTCACACCTCTCCTTCATTATGGAATCACCGATATGTCTTCTCCATTATGGAATCATCCATATCTCTTGTGAATTATGGAATCATCGATATCTCTTCTTCATTAGGGAATCACCGATATCTCTTCTCCAATATGGAATCACCGATATCTCTTGTGAATTATGGAATCATGACTTCTTCATTATCGAATCATCAAAATCTCTTCTTTATTAAGGAATCACCATTTACTCCTCTCCATTATGGAATCACCGATATCTCTTCTGCATAATGGAAGGACCGATATCCCTTCTCCATTATGACATCACCGATATCTCTTCTCCATTATGGAATCACAATTGTCTGTTCTACATTATGGAATCATCGATATCTCTTCTGCATTGTGGAATCACCGATATCTCTTCTGCATTATGGAATCATAATTATCTCTCCTTCATTATGGAATCACCGATATCTCCTCTCCATTGTTGAATCATCCATATCTCTTCTACATTATGGAATCATCGATATCTCTCCTTCATTATAGAATTACCAATATCTCTTGTGAATTATGGAATCATTGATATGTCTACTTCATTATGGAATCACCGATATCTCTTCTGCATTATGGAATCATAATTGTCTCTCCTCAATTATGGAATCACCGATATCTCTTTTTCTTTACGTAATCAACGATATCTCTTATGCATTAATGAATCACGGATATCTCTTATGCATTATGGAATCACGGATATCTCCCCTCCGTTATGGAATCATCAGAATCTCTCCTTTATTATGGAATCACCGATAACTCCTGTCCATTAAGGGATCACCGATATCTCTTGTGCATAATGGAACGACCGATATACCGTCCCCATTATGGTATCACCGATATCTCTTTTCCGTAAAGGAATCACCGATATATCTTCTGCATTATGGAATCACCGATATCTCTTCTGCATTATGGAATCACCGATATCTCTTCTGCATTAAGGGCATCACCGATATATCTTCCGCATTATGGAATCATAATTATCTCTTCTCCATTATGGAATCAACTATTTCTCTCATCCATTATGGAATCAGTGATATGTCTTCTTGATTATGGAATCATCGATATCTCTTTTTCTTTGTGGAATCACCGATATCTCTTCTACGTTATGGAATCACCGATATCTCCTCTACATTATGGAATCATAATTATCTCTCCTTCATTTTGGAATCACCGTTATCTCCTCCCCATTATGGAATCACCCATATCTCTTCTCCAATATAGAATCATCAATATCTCTTCTCCAATATGGAATCACCAATATCTCTTCTGTATTATGGAATCATCGATATGCCTTATTCATCATGGAATCATCGATATGCCTTATTCATCATGGAATCACCGATATCTCTTCTCCAATATGGAACCACCGATATCTCTTCTGCATTATGGAATCATCGATATGTCTTCTTCTTTATGGAATCACCGATATCTCTTCTCCACTATGGAATCACCGATATCACTCCTCTATTATGGAATCACCAATATCTCTTCTCGATTATGGAATCACGATTATCTCTCCTCCATTATGGAATCTGCTACACATCTCCTTCATTATAGAATCACCGATGTGTCTTCTCCATTATGGAATCATCCATATCTCTTCTCCAATATGGAATCACCGATATCTCTTGTGAATTATGGAATCATCGATATGTCTTCTTCATTATGGAATCACCGATATCTCTTCCTCAGTATGGAATCACCGATATCTCTCCTGCATTATCGAATCACGGATATCTCACCTTCATTATGGAATCATCAAAATCTCTCCTTTATTAACGAATGACCATTTACTCCTCTCCATTATGGAATCACCGATATCTCTTCTGCATTATGGGATCATAATTATTTCTCCTTCATTATGGAATCACCGATATCTCTTCTTCATTATGGAATCATCCATATCTCTTCTACATTATGGAATCACCGATATCTCTTCTCCAGTATGGAATCACCGATATCTCTTCTCCAGTATGGAATCACCGATATCTCTTCTCCATTATGGAATCATCGATATCTCTTCTTCATTATGAAATCACCGATATCTTTTCTGCATTATGGAATATCACCGATATCTCATCTGTATCATGGAACCATAATTATCTCTCCTCCATTATGGAATCAGCGATATGTCTCTCCATTATGGAATCAGCGATATGTCTCCTTGATTATGCAATCACCCGTATCTCTTCTGCATTATGGAATAATCGATATGTCTTATTCATCATGGAATCACCGATATCTCTTCTGCATTATGGAACCATCCATATCTCTTCTACATTATGGAATCACCGATATCTCTTCTCCAGTATGGAATCACCGATATCACTCCTCTGTTATGGAATCATCAATATCTCTTCTCGATTATGGAATCACGATTATCGCTCCTCCATTACCGAATCTTTCACACCTCTCCTTCATTATGGAATCACCGATATGTCTTCTCCATTATGGAATCATCCATATCTCTTGTGAATTATGGAATCATCGATATCTCTTCTTCATTAGGGAATCACCGATATCTCTTCTCCAATATGGAATCACCGATATCTCTTGTGAATTATGGAATCATGACTTCTTCATTATCGAATCATCAAAATCTCTTCTTTATTAAGGAATCACCATTTACTCCTCTCCATTATGGAATCACCGATATCTCTTCTGCATAATGGAAGGACCGATATCCCTTCTCCATTATGACATCACCGATATCTCTTCTGCATAATGGAAGGACCGATATCCCTTCTCCATTATGACATCACCGATATCTCTTCTCCATTATGGAATCACAATTGTCTGTTCTACATTATGGAATCATCGATATCTCTTCTGCATTGTGGAATCACCGATATCTCTTCTGCATTATGGAATCATAATTATCTCTCCTTCATTATGGAATCACCGATATCTCCTCTCCATTGTTGAATCATCCATATCTCTTCTACATTATGGAATCATCGATATCTCTCCTTCATTATAGAATTACCAATATCTCTTGTGAATTATGGAATCATTGATATGTCTACTTCATTATGGAATCACCGATATCTCTTCTGCATTATGGAATCATAATTGTCTCTCCTCAATTATGGAATCACCGATATCTCTTTTTCTTTACGTAATCAACGATATCTCTTATGCATTAATAAATCACGGATATCTCTTATGCATTATGGAATCACGGATATCTCCCCTCCGTTATGGAATCATCAGAATCTCTCCTTTATTATGGAATCACCGATAACTCCTGTCCATTAAGGGATCACCGATATCTCTTGTGCATAATGGAACGACCGATATACCGTCCCCATTATGGTATCACCGATATCTCTTTTCCGTAAAGGAATCACCGATATATCTTCTGCATTATGGAATCACCGATATCTCTTCTGCATTATGGAATCACCGATATCTCTTCTGCATTAAGGGCATCACCGATATATCTTCCGCATTATGGAATCATAATTATCTCTTCTCCATTATGGAATCAACTATTTCTCTCATCCATTATGGAATCAGTGATATGTCTTCTTGATTATGGAATCATCGATATCTCTTTTTCTTTGTGGAATCACCGATATCTCTTCTACGTTATGGAATCACCGATATCTCCTCTACATTATGGAATCATAATTATCTCTCCTTCATTTTGGAATCACCGTTATCTCCTCCCCATTATGGAATCACCCATATCTCTTCTCCAATATAGAATCATCAATATCTCTTCTCCAATATGGAATCACCAATATCTCTTCTGTATTATGGAATCATCGATATGCCTTATTCATCATGGAATCATCGATATGCCTTATTCATCATGGAATCACCGATATCTCTTCTCCAATATGGAACCACCGATATCTCTTCTGCATTATGGAATCATCGATATGTCTTCTTCTTTATGGAATCACCGATATCTCTTCTCCACTATGGAATCACCGATATCACTCCTCTATTATGGAATCACCAATATCTCTTCTCGATTATGGAATCACGATTATCTCTCCTCCATTATGGAATCTGCTACACATCTCCTTCATTATAGAATCACCGATGTGTCTTCTCCATTATGGAATCATCCATATCTCTTCTCCAATATGGAATCACCGATATCTCTTGTGAATTATGGAATCATCGATATGTCTTCTTCATTATGGAATCACCGATATCTCTTCCTCAGTATGGAATCACCGATATCTCTCCTGCATTATCGAATCACGGATATCTCACCTTCATTATGGAATCATCAAAATCTCTCCTTTATTAACGAATGACCATTTACTCCTCTCCATTATGGAATCACCGATATCTCTTCTGCATTATGGGATCATAATTATTTCTCCTTCATTATGGAATCACCGATATCTCTTCTTCATTATGGAATCATCCATATCTCTTCTACATTATGGAATCACCGATATCTCTTCTCCAGTATGGAATCACCGATATCTCTTCTCCAGTATGGAATCACCGATATCTCTTCTCCATTATGGAATCATCGATATCTCTTCTTCATTATGAAATCACCGATATCTTTTCTGCATTATGGAATATCACCGATATCTCATCTGTATCATGGAACCATAATTATCTCTCCTCCATTATGGAATCAGCGATATGTCTCTCCATTATGGAATCAGCGATATGTCTCCTTGATTATGCAATCACCCGTATCTCTTCTGCATTATGGAATAATCGATATGTCTTATTCATCATGGAATCACCGATATCTCTTCTGCATTATGGAACCATCCATATCTCTTCTACATTATGGAATCATCGATATCTCTCCTTCATTATAGAATTACCAATATCTCTTGTGAATTATGGAATCACCGATATCTCTTCTCCATAATGGAATCACAATTCTCTCTCCTCCATTATGGAATCAGTGATATCTCTCCTCCATTATGGAATCACCGATATCTCTTTTTCTTTATGTAATCACCGATATCTCTTCTGCATTATGGAATCATCAATATGTCTTCTTCCTTATGGAATCACCGATATCTGTTCTCCTGTATGGAATCACCGTTATCACTCCTCTATTATGTAATCACCAATATCACTCCTCTATTATGGAATCACCAATATCTCTTCTCGATTATGTAATCACGATTATCTCTCCTCCATTATGGAATCTTCTACACCTCTCCTTCATTATGGAATCACCGATGTGTCTTCTCCGTTATGGAATCATCCATATCTCTTCTACATTATGGAATCATCGATATCTCTCCTTCATTAGTAAATCACCGATATCTCTTGTGAATTATGGAATCATCGATATCTCTTCTTCATTATCGAATCATCAAAATCTCTCCTTTATTAAGGAATCACCATTTACTCCACTCCGTTATGCAATCACCGATATCTCTTCAGCATAATGGAAGGACGGATATCCCTTCTCCATTATGACATCACCGATATCTCTTCTGCATTATGGAATACCCGATACCTCTTCTGCATTATGTAATCATAATTATTTCTCCGTCATTATGGAATCAACGATATCACTTCTCCATTATGGAATCACAATTGTCTGTTCTACATTATGGAATCACCGATGTCTCCTCCCCATTATGGAATCACCCATATCTCTTCTACATTATGGAATCACAGTTATCTCTCCTTTTTTATGGAATCACCGATATCTCTTCTGCATTATGGAATCATCGATATGTCTTATTCATCATGGAATCACCGATATCTCTTCTCCAGTATTGAATCACTGATATCTATTCTGCATTATCGAATCACGGATATCTCTTCTCCATTATGGAATCACCGATATCTCTTCTCCATTATGGAATGACCGATATCTCTTCTGCATTATGGAATCACCGATATCTCTTCTCCAGTATGAAATCACCGATATCACTCCTCTGTTATGGAATCATCAATATCTCTTCTCGATTATGGAATCACGATTATCGCTCCTCCATTACCGAATCTTTCACACCTCTCCTTCATTATGGAATCACCGATATGTCTTCTCCATTATGGAATCACCGATATGTCTTCTCCATTATGGAATCATCCATATCTCTTGTGAATTATGGAATCATCGATATCTCTTCTTCATTAGGGAATCAGCGATATCTCTTCTCCAATATGGAATCACCTATATCTCTTGTGAATTATGGAATCATGACTTCTTCATTATCGAATCATCAAAATCTCTCCTTTATTAAGGAATCACCATTTACTCCTCCCCATTATGGAATCACCGATATCTCTTCTGCATAATGGAAGGACCGATATCCCTTCTCCATTATGACATCACCGATATCTCTTCTCCATTATGGAATCACAATTGTCTGTTCTACATTATGGAATCATCGATATCTCTTCTGCATTGTGGAATCACCGATATCTCTTCTGCATTATGGAATCATAATTATCTCTCCTTCATTATGGAATCACCGATATCTCCTCTCCATTGTTGAATCATCCATATCTCTTCTACATTATGGAATCATCGATATCTCTCCTTCATTATAGAATAACCAATATCTCTTGTGAATCATGGAATCATTGATATGTCTACTTCATTATGGAATCACCGATATCTCTTCTGCATTATGGAATCATAATTGTCTCTCCTCAATTATGGAATCACCGATATCTCTTTTTCTTTACGTAATCAACGATATCTCTTATGCATTAAGGAATCACGGATATCGCTTATGCATTATGGAATCACGGATATCTCTTATGCATTATGGAATCACGGATATCTCCCCTCCGTTATGGAATCATCAGAATCTCTTCTTTATTATGGAATCACCGATAACTCCTGTCCATTAAGGGATCACCGATATCTCTTCTGCATAATGGAACGACCGATATACCGTCCCCATTATGGAATCACCGATATCTCTTTTCCGTAAAGGAATCACCGATATATCTTCTGCAATATGGAATCACCGATATCTGTTCTGCATTATGGAATCACCGATATCTCTTCTGCATTATGGAATCACCGATATCTCTTCTGCATTAAGGGCATCACCGATATATCTTCCGCATTATGGAATCATAATTATCTCTTCTCCATTATGGAATCAACTATTTCTCTCATCCATTATGGAATCAGTGATATGTCTTCTTGATTATGGAATCATCGATATCTCTTTTTCTTTGTGGAATCACCGATATCTCTTCTACATTATGGAATCACCGATATCTCCTCTACATTATGGAATCATAATTATCTCTCCTTCATTTTGGAATCACCGTTATCTCCTCCCCATTATGGAATCACCCATATCTCTTCTCCAATATAGAATCATCAATATCTCTTCTCCAATATGGAATCACCAATATCTCTTCTGTATTATGGAATCATCGATATGCCTTATTCATCATGGAATCACCGATATCTCTTCTCCATTATGGAACCACCGATATCTCTTCTGCATTATGGAATCATCGATATGTCTTCTTCTTTATGGAATGACCGATATCTCTTCTCCACTATGGAATCACCGATATCACTCCTCTATTATGGAATCACCAATATCTCTTCTCGATTATGGAATCACGATTATCTCTCCTCCATTATGGAATCTGCTACACATCTCCTTCATTATAGAATCACCGATGTGTCTTCTCCATTATGGAATCATCCATATCTCTTCTCCAATATGGAATCACCGATATCTCTTGTGAATTATGGAATCATCGATATGTCTTCTTCATTATGGAATCACCGATATCTCTTCTGCATTATCGAATCACGGATATCTCACCTTCATTATGGAATCATCAAAATCTCTTCTTTATTAACGAATCACCATTTACTCCTCTCCATTATGGAATCACCGATATCTCTTCTGCATTATGGAATCATAATTATCTCTCCTTCATTATGGAATCATCGATATCTCCTCTCCATTATGGAATCATCCATATCTCTTCTACATTATGGAATCACCGATATCTCTTCTCCAGTATGGAATCACCGATATCTCTTCTCCATTATGGAATCATCGATATCTCTTCTTCATTATGAAATCACCGATATCTTTTCTGCATTATGGAATATCACCGATATCTCATCTGTATCATGGAACCATAATTATCTCTCCTCCATTATGGAATCAGCGATATGCCTCTCCATTATGGAATCAGCGATATTTCTCCTTGATTATGCAATCACTGATATCTCTTCTGCATTATGGAATCACCGATATCTCATCTGCATTATGGAATCATCGATATGTCTTCTTCTTTATGGAATCACCGTTATCTCTTCTCCAGTATGGAATCACCGATATCACTACTCTATTATGAAATCACCAATATCACTTCTCGATTATGGAATCACGATTATCTCTCCTCCATTATGGAATCTTTTACACCTCTTCTTCATTATGGAATTACCGATATACCGTCTCTATTATGGAATCATCCATATCTCTTCTACATTATGGAATCATCCATATCTCTTTTTCTTTATGGAATCACTGATATCTCTTCTGCATTATGGAATAACCGATATCTCATCTGAATTATGGAATCACCAGTATCTCCTCTGCATTATGGAATCATCGATATGTCTTATTCATCATGGAATCACCGATATCTCTTCTGCATTATGGAATCAACGATATGTCTTCTTCTTTATGGAATCACCGTTATCTCTTCTCCAGTATGGAATCACCAATATCACTACTCTATTATGGAATCACCAATATCACTTCTCGATTATAGAATCACGATTATCTCTCCTCCATTATGGAATCTTCTACACCTCTCCTTCATTATGGAATCACCGATATGTCTTCTTCATTATGGAACCATCCATATCTCTTCTACATTATGGAATCATCGATATCTCTCCTTCATTATAGAATTACCAATATCTCTAGTGAATTATGGAATCACCGATATCTCTTCTCCAGTATGGAATCACCGATATCTCTTCTGCATTATGGAATCACGGATATCTATTCTCCATTATGGGATCACCGATATCTCTTCTTCATTATGGAATCATCGATATGTCTTCTTCTTTATGGAATCACCGTTATCTCTTCTCCAGTATGGAATCACCGATATCACTACTCTATTATGAAATCACCAATATCACTTCTCGATTATGGAATCACGATTATCTCTCCTCCATTACGGAATCTTTTACACCTCTTCTTCATTATGGAATCACCGATATGTCTTCTCCATTATGGAATCATCCATATCTCTTCTACATTATGGAATCATCGATATCTCTTTTTCTTTATGGAATCACTGATATCTCTTCTGCATTTTGGAATCACCGATATCTCATCTTAATTATGGAACCATAGTTATCTCTCCTTCATTATGGAATCACCGATATCTCATCTCCATTATGGAATCACCCGTATCTCTTCTGCATTATGGAATCATCGATATGTCTTATTCATCATGGAATCACCGATATCTCTTCTGCATTATGGAATCATCGATATGTCTTCTTCTTTATGGAATCACCGTTATCTCTTCTCCAGTATTGAATCACCAATATCACTACTCTATTATGGAATCACCAATATCAATTCTCGATTATGGAATCACGATTATCTCTCCTCCATTATGGAATCTTCTACACCTCTCCTTCATTATGGAATCCCCGATATGTCTTCTTCATTATGGAACCATCCATATATCTTCTACATTATGGAATCATCGATATCTCTCCTTCATTATAGAATTACCAATATTTCTTGTGAATTATGGAATCATCGATATGTCTTCATCATTATGGAATCACCGATATCTCTTCTCCAGTATGGAATCACCGATATCTCCTCTGCATTATGGAATCACGGATATCTCTTCTACATTATGGAATCACCGATATCTCTTCTGCATTATCGAATCACAAATGTCCTCCATTATGGAATCAGATATATCTCTCCTCCATTGTGGAATCACCGATATCTCTATTCCATTATGGAATCATCGATATCTCTTCTTCATTATGGAATCACCGATATCTCTTCTCCAGTATGGAATCACCGATATCTCTTCTCCAGTATGGAATCACCGATATCTCTTCTCCATTATGGAATCATCGATATCTCTTCTTCATTATGAAATCACCGATATCTTTTCTGCATTATGGAATATCACCGATATCTCATCTGTATCATGGAACCATAATTATCTCTCCTCCATTATGGAATCAGCGATATGTCTCTCCATTATGGAATCAGCGATATGTCTCCTTGATTATGCAAATCACTGATATCTCTTCTGCATTATGGAATCACCGATATCTCACCTGCATTATGGAATCATCGATATGTCTTCTTCTTTATGGAATCACCGTTATCTCTTCTCCAGTATGGAATCACCGATATCACTACTCTATTATGAAATCACCAATATCACTTCTCGATTATGGAATCACGATTATCTCTCCTCCATTATGGAATCTTTTACACCTCTTCTCCATTATGGAATCACCGATATATCTTCTCTATTATGGAATCATCCATATCTCTTCTACATTATGGAATCATCGATATCTCTTTTTCTTTATGGAATCACTGATATCTCTTCTGCATTATGGAATAACCCGTATCTCTTCTGCATTATGGAATCATCGATATGTCTTATTCATCATGGAATCACCGATATCTCATCTGAATTATGGAACCATAATTATATCTCCTTCATTATGGAATCACCGATATCTCATCTCCATTATGGAATCACCCGTATCTCTTCTGCATTATGGAATCATCGATATGTCTTCTTCTTTATGGAATCACCGTTATCTCTTCTCCTGTATGGAATCACCAATATCACTACTCTATTATGGAATCACCAATATCACTTCTCGATTATAGAATCACGATTATCTCTCCTCCATTATGGAATCTTCTACACCTCTCCTTCATTATGGAATCACCGATATGTCTTCTCCATTATGGAACCATCCATATCTCTTCTACATTATGGAATCACCGATATCTCTTTTCCGTAAAGGAATCACCGATATATCTTCTGCAATATGGAATCACCGATATCTGTTCTGCATTATGGAATCACCGATATCTCTTCTGCATTATGGAATCACCGATATCTCTTCTGCATTAAGGGCATCACCGATATATCTTCCGCATTATGGAATCATAATTATCTCTTCTCCATTATGGAATCAACTATTTCTCTCATCCATTATGGAATCAGTGATATGTCTTCTTGATTATGGAATCATCGATATCTCTTTTTCTTTGTGGAATCACCGATATCTCTTCTACATTATGGAATCACCGATATCTCCTCTGCATTATGGAATCACGGATATCTCTTCTCCATTATGGAATCACCGATATCTCTTCTGCATTATCGAATCACAAATGTCCTCCATTATGGAATCAGATATATCTCTCCTCCATTGTGGAATCACCGATATCTCTATTCCATTATGGAATCATCGATATCTCTTCTTCATTATGGAATCACCGATATCTCTTATCCAGTATGGAATCACCGATATCTCTTCTCCAGTATGGAATCACCGATATCTCTTCTCCATTATGGAATCATCGATATCTCTTCTTCATTACGAAATCACCGATATCTTTTCTGCATTATGGAATATCACCGATATCTCATCTGTATCATGGAACCATAATTATCTCTCCTCCATTATGGAATCAGCGATATGTCTCTCCATTATGGAATCAGCGATATGTCTCCTTGATTATGCAATCACTGATATCTCTTCTGCATTATGGAATCACCGATATCTCACCTGCATTATGGAATCATCGATATGTCTTCTTCTTTATGGAATCACCGTTATCTCTTCTCCAGTATGGAATCACCGATATCACTACTCTATTATGAAATCACCAATATCACTTCTCGATTATGGAATCACGATTATCTCTCCTCCATTATGGAATCTTTTACACCTCTTCTCCATTATGGAATCACCGATATCTCTTCTGCATTATCGAATCACGGATATCTCACCTTCATTATGGAATCATCAAAATCTCTTCTTTATTAACGAATCACCATTTACTCCTCTCCATTATGGAATCACCGATATCTCTTCTGCATTATGGAATCATAATTATCTCTCCTTCATTATGGAATCATCGATATCTCCTCTCCATTATGGAATCATCCATATCTCTTCTACATTATGGAATCACCGATATCTCTTCTCCAGTATGGAATCACCGATATCTCTTCTCCATTATGGAATCATCGATATCTCTTCTTCATTATGAAATCACCGATATCTTTTCTGCATTATGGAATATCACCGATATCTCATCTGTATCATGGAACCATAATTATCTCTCCTCCATTATGGAATCAGCGATATGCCTCTCCATTATGGAATCAGCGATATTTCTCCTTGATTATGCAATCACTGATATCTCTTCTGCATTATGGAATCACCGATATCTCATCTGCATTATGGAATCATCGATATGTCTTCTTCTTTATGGAATCACCGTTATCTCTTCTCCAGTATGGAATCACCGATATCACTACTCTATTATGAAATCACCAATATCACTTCTCGATTATGGAATCACGATTATCTCTCCTCCATTATGGAATCTTTTACACCTCTTCTTCATTATGGAATTACCGATATACCTTCTCTATTATGGAATCATCCATATCTCTTCTACATTATGGAATCATCCATATCTCTTTTTCTTTATGGAATCACTGATATCTCTTCTGCATTATGGAATAACCGATATCTCATCTGAATTATGGAATCACCAGTATCTCCTCTGCATTATGGAATCATCGATATGTCTTATTCATCATGGAATCACCGATATCTCTTCTGCATTATGGAATCAACGATATGTCTTCTTCTTTATGGAATCACCGTTATCTCTTCTCCAGTATGGAATCACCAATATCACTACTCTATTATGGAATCACCAATATCACTTCTCGATTATAGAATCACGATTATCTCTCCTCCATTATGGAATCTTCTACACCTCTCCTTCATTATGGAATCACCGATATGTCTTCTTCATTATGGAACCATCCATATCTCTTCTACATTATGGAATCATCGATATCTCTCCTTCATTATAGAATTACCAATATCTCTAGTGAATTATGGAATCACCGATATCTCTTCTCCAGTATGGAATCACCGATATCTCTTCTGCATTATGGAATCACGGATATCTATTCTCCATTATGGGACCACCGATATCTCTTCTTCATTATGGAATCATCGATATGTCTTCTTCTTTATGGAATCACCGTTATCTCTTCTCCAGTATGGAATCACCGATATCACTACTCTATTATGAAATCACCAATATCACTTCTCGATTATGGAATCACGATTATCTCTCCTCCATTACGGAATCTTTTACACCTCTTCTTCATTATGGAATCACCGATATGTCTTCTCCATTATGGAATCATCCATATCTCTTCTACATTATGGAATCATCGATATCTCTTTTTCTTTATGGAATCACTGATATCTCTTCTGCATTTTGGAATCACCGATATCTCATCTGAATTATGGAACCATAGTTATCTCTCCTTCATTATGGAATCACCGATATCTCATCTCCATTATGGAATCACCCGTATCTCTTCTGCATTATGGAATCATCGATATGTCTTATTCATCATGGAATCACCGATATCTCTTCTGCATTATGGAATCATCGATATGTCTTATTCTTTATGGAATCACCGTTATCTCTTCTCCAGTATTGAATCACCAATATCACTACTCTATTATGGAATCACCAATATCAATTCTCGATTATGGAATCACGATTATCTCTCCTCCATTATGGAATCTTCTACACCTCTCCTTCATTATGGAATCCCCGATATGTCTTCTTCATTATGGAACCATCCATATATCTTCTACATTATGGAATCATCGATATCTCTCCTTCATTATAGAATTACCAATATTTCTTGTGAATTATGGAATCATCGATATGTCTTCATCATTATGGAATCACCGATATCTCTTCTCCACTATGGAATCACCGATATCTCCTCTGCATTATGGAATCACGGATATCTCTTCTCCATTATGGAATCACCGATATCTCTTCTGCATTATCGAATCACAAATGTCCTCCATTATGGAATCAGATATATCTCTCCTCCATTGTGGAATCACCGATATCTCTTCTCCATTATGGAATCATCGATATCTCTTCTTCATTATGTTATCACCGATATCTCTTCTCCAGTATGGAATCACCGATATCTCTTCTCCAGTATGGAATCACCGATATCTCTTCTCCATTATGGAATCATCGATATCTCTTCTTCATTATGAAATCACCGATATCTTTTCTGCATTATGGAATATCACCGATATCTCATCTGTATCATGGAACCATAATTATCTCTCCTCCATTATGGAATCAGCGATATGTCTCTCCATTATGGAATCAGCGATATGTCTCCTTGATTATGCAATCACTGATATCTCTTCTGCATTATGGAATCACCGATATCTCACCTGCATTATGGAATCATCGATATGTCTTCTTCTTTATGGAATCACCGTTATCTCTTCTCCAGTATGGAATCACCGATATCACTACTCTATTATGAAATCACCAATATCACTTCTCGATTATTGAATCACGATTATCTCTCCTCCATTATGGAATCTTTTACACCTCTTCTCCATTATGGAATCACCGATATATCTTCTCTATTATGGAATCATCCATATCTCTTCTACATTATGGAATCATCGATATCTCTTTTTCTTTATGGAATCACTGATATCTCTTCTGCATTATGGAATAACCCGTATCTCTTCTGCATTATGGAATCATCGATATGTCTTATTCATCATGGAATCACCGATATCTCATCTGAATTATGGAACCATAATTATATCTCCTTCATTATGGAATCACCGATATCTCATCTCCATTATGGAATCACCCGTATCTCTTCTGCATTATGGAATCATCGATATGTCTTATTCATCATGGAATCACCGATATCTCTTCTGCATTATGGAATCATCGATATGTCTTCTTCTTTATGGAATCACCGTTATCTCTTCTCCTGTATGGAATCACCAATATCACTACTCTATTATGGAATCACCAATATCACTTCTCGATTATAGAATCACGATTATCTCTCCTCCATTATGGAATCTTCTACACCTCTCCTTCATTATGGAATCACCGATATGTCTTCTCCATTATGGAACCATCCATATCTCTTCTACATTATGGAATCATCGATATCTCTCCTTCATTATAGAATTACCAATATCTCTTGTGAATTATGGAATCACGGATATCTATTCTCCATTATGGGATCACCGATATGTCTTCTCCATTATGGAATCATCCATATCTCTTCTACATTATGGAATCATCGATATCTCTTTTTCTTTATGGAATCACTGATATCTCTTCTGCATTTTGGAATCACCGATATCTCATCTGAATTATGGAACCATAATTATCTCTCCTTCATTATGGAATCACCGATATCTCATCTCCATTATGGAATCACCCGTATCTCTTCTGCATTATGGAATCATCGATATGTCTTATTCATCATGGAATCACCGATATCTCTTCTGCATTATGGAAACATCCATATCTCTTCTACATTATGGAATCATCGATATCTCTCCTTCATTATAGAATTACCAATATCTCTTGTGAATTATGGAATCACCGATATCTCTTCTCCATTATGGAATCACAATTCTCTCTCCTCCATTATGGAATCAGTGATATCTCTCCTCCATTATGGAATCACCGATATCTCTTTTTGTTTATGTAATCACCGATATCTCTTCTGCATTATGGAATCATCAATATGTCTTCTTCCTTATGGAATCACCGATATCTGTTCTCCTGTATGGAATCACCGTTATCACTCCTCTATTATGTAATTACCAATATCACTCCTCTATTATGTAATCACCAATATCACTCCTCTATTATGGAATCACCAATATCTCTTCTCGATTATGTAATCACGATTATCTCTCCTCCATTATGGAATCTTCTACACCTCTCCTTCATTATGGAATCACCGATGTGTCTTCTCCATTATGGAATCATCCATATCTCTTCTACATTATGGAATCATCGATATCTCTCCTTCATTAGGGAATCACCGATATCTCTTGTGAATTATGGAATCATCGATATCTCTTCTTCATTATCGAATCATCAAAATCTCTCCTTTATTAAGGAATCACCATTTACTCCACTCCGTTATGCAATCACCGATATCTCTTCAGCATAATGGAAGGACGGATATCCCTTCTCCATTATGACATCACCGATATCTCTTCTGCATTATGGAATAACCGATACCTCTTCTGCATTATGTAATCATAATTATTTCTCCGTCATTATGGAATCAACGATATCACTTCTCCATTATGGAATCACAATTGTCTGTTCTACATTATGGAATCACCGATATCTCCTCCCCATTATGGAATCACCCATATCTCTTCTACATTATGGAATCACAGTTATCTCTCCTTTTTTATGGAATCACCGATATCTCTTCTGCATTATGGAATCATCGATTTGTCTTATTCATCATGGAATCACCGATATCTCTTCTCCAGTATTGAATCACTGATATCTATTCTGCATTATCAAATCACGGATATCTCTTCTCCATTATGGAATCACCGATATCTCTTCTCCATTATGGAATCACCGATATCTCTTCTGCATTATGGAATCACCGATATCTCTTCTCCAGTATGGAATCACCGATATCACTCCTCTGTTATGGAATCATCAATATCTCTTCTCGATTATGGAATCACGATTATCGCTCCTCCATTACCGAATCTTTCACACCTCTCCTTCATTATGGAATCACCGATATGTCTTCTCCATTATGGAATCATCCATATCTCTTGTGAATTATGGAATCATCGATATCTCTTCTTCATTAGGGAATCACCGATATCTCTTCTGCATTATGGAATCACCGATATCTCTTCTCCAGTATGGAATCACCGATATCACTCCTCTGTTATGGAATCATCAATATCTCTTCTCGATTATGGAATCACGATTATCGCTCCTCCATTACCGAATCTTTCACACCTCTCCTTCATTAGGGAATCACCGATATCTCTTCTCCAATATGGAATCACCGATATCTCTTGTGAATTATGGAATCATGACTTCTTCATTATCGAATGATCAAAATCTCTCCTTTATTAAGGAATCACCATTTACTCCTCTCAATTATGGAATCACCGATATCTCTTCTGCATAATGGAAGGACCGATATCCCTTCTCCATTATGACATCACCGATATCTCTTCTCCATTATGGAATCACAATTGTCTGTTCTACATTATGGAATCATCGATATCTCTTCTGCATTGTGGAATCACCGATATCTCTTCTGCATTATGGAATCATAATTATCTCTCCTTCATTATGGAATCACCGATATCTCCTCTCCATTGTTGAATCATCCATATCTCTTCTACATTATGGAATCATCGATATCTCTCCTTCATTATAGAATTACCAATATCTCTTGTGAATTATGGAATCATTGATATGTCTACTTCATCATGGAATCACCGATATCTCTTCTGCATTATGGAATCATAATTGTCTCTCCTCAATTATGGAATCACCGATATCTCTTTTTCTTTACGTAATCAACGATATCTCTTATGCATTAAGGAATCACGGATATCGCTTATGCATTATGGAATCACGGATATCTCTTATGCATTATGGAATCACGGATATCTCCCCTCCGCTATGGAATCATCAGAATCTCTCCTTTATTATGGAATCACCGATAACTCCTGTCCATTAAGGGATCACCGATATCTCTTCTGCATAATGGAACGACCGATATACCGTCCCCATTATGGAATCACCGATATCTCTTTTCCGTAAAGGAATCACCGATATATCTTCTGCATTAAGGGCATCACCGATATATATTCCGAATTATGGAATCATAATTATCTCTTCTCCATTATGGAATCAAGTATTTCTCTCATCCATTATGGAATCAGTGATATGTCTTCTTGATTATGGAATCATCGATATCTCTTTTTCTTTGTGGAATCACCGATATCTCTTCTACGTTATGGAATCACCGATATCTCCTCTACATTATGGAATCATAATTATCTCTCCTTCATTTTGGAATCACCGTTATCTCCTCCCCATTATGGAATCACCCATATCTCTTCTCCAATATAGAATCATCAATATCTCTTCTCCAATATGGAATCACCAATATCTCTTCTGTATTATGGAATCATCGATATGCCTTATTCATCATGGAATCACCGATATCTCTTCTCCATTATGGAACCACCGATATCTCTTCTGCATTATGGAATCATCGATATGTCTTCTTCTTTATGGAATCACCGATATCTCTTCTCCACTATGGAATCACCGATATCACTCCTCTATTATGGAATCACCAATATCTCTTCTCGATTATGGAATCACGATTATCTCTCCTCCATTATGGAATCTGCTACACATCTCCTTCATTATAGAATCACCGATGTGTCTTCTCCATTATGGAATCATCCATATCTCTTCTCCAATATGGAATCACCGATATCTCTTGTGAATTATGGAATCATCGATATGTCTTCTTCATTATGGAATCACCGATATCTCTTCCTCAGTATGGAATCACCGATATCTCTTCTGCATTATCGAATCACGGATATCTCACCTTCATTATGGAATCATCAAAATCTCTCCTTTATTAACGAATCACCATTTACTCCTCTCCATTATGGAATCACCTATATCTCTTCTGCATTATGGGATCATAATTATTTCTCCTTCATTATGGAATCACCGATATCTCTTCTGCATTATGGAATCATCCATATCTCTTCTACATTATGGAATCACCGATATCTCTTCTCCAGTATGGAATCACCGATATCTCTTCTCCAGTATGGAATCACGATATCTCTTCTCCATTATGGAATCATCGATATCTCTTCTACATTATGGAATCACCGATATCTCTTCTCCAGTATGGAATCACCGATATCTCTTCTCCAGTATGGAATCACGATATCTCTTCTCCATTATGGAATCATCGATATCTCTTCTTCATTATGAAATCACCGATATCTTTTCTGCATTATGGAATATCACCGATATCTCATCTGTATCATGGAACCATAATTATCTCTCCTCCATTATGGAATCAGCGATATGTCTCTCCATTATGGAATCAGCGATATGTCTCCTTGATTATGCAATCTCTGATATCTCTTCTGCATTATGGAATCACCGATATCTCATCTGCATTATGGAATCATCGATATGTCTTCTCTATTACGGAATCATCCATATCTCTTCTACATTATGGAATCATCGATATCTCTTTTTCTTTATGGAATCACTGATATCTCTTCTGCATTATGGAATAACCGATATCTCATCTGAATTATGGAACCATAATTATATCTCCTTCATTATGGAATCACCGATATCTCATCTCCGTTATGGAATCACCCGTATCTCTTCTGCATTATGGAATCATCGATATGCCTTATTCATCATGGAATCACCGATATCTCTTCTGCATTATGGAATCAACGCTATGTCTTCTTCTTTATGGAATCACCGTTATCTCTTCTCCAGGATGGAATCACCAATATCACTACTCTATTATGGAATCACCAACATCACTTCTCGATTATAGAATCACGATTATCTCTCCTCCATTATGGAATCTTCTACACCTCTCCTTCATTATGGATTCACCGATATGTCTTCTTCATTATGGAACCATCCATATCTCTTCTACATTATGGAATCATCGATATCTCTCCTTCATTATAGAATTACCAATATCTCTTGTGAATTATGGAATCATCGATATGTCTTCATCATTACAAATATACAAATACAAATACAACGCCACAACAGGCAAATTGCCCAACGAGGTGGCTGACTTAAGAACATCATGGATCCCCGAGCCATTTTTTGGAGGCCCTACCTACTACTGCTACACCACACATGCACCCTCCCCCCGCGGAACCCCCCAACGAACCCCCAATGAATCGGTACATGCGGGAATGTGCGTGTACGTGTAGTGCAACCTGACGTAAAGTTTGTTTCTGTGTAATGCTTGTTATGTGTAGTGCTGTCATCTGCCCCGTTTTTCTAACTATGAGTGAAGTGTTATGGTTGAATGATTTACCGTTGTAGGACTGTTGCTCTCTGTGGCGAGACTTTTTAACGGGGAGATCGGCTCGCATTTGCGCCTTGAAGTTGGGAACCACAGAAAACCAACTTCAGCCGACCACCACTGTGGGGTTCGAACCCGGATCCTCGCATCACGAGTCCGGCACTATAACCACTCGACCACCACAGCGGCATTATGGAATCACCGATATCTCTTCTCCAGTATGGAATCACCGATATCTCCTCTGCATTATGGAATCACGGATATCTCTTCTCCATTATGGAATCACCGATATCTCTTCTGCATTATCGAATCACAAATGTCCTCCATTATGGAATCAGATATATCTCTCCTCCATTACGGAATCACCGATATCTCTTCTCCATTATGGAATCATCGATATCTCTTCTTCATTATGGAATCACCGATATCTTTTCTGCATTATGGAATATCACCGATATCTCATCTGTATGATGGAACCATAATTATCTCTCCTCCATTATGGAACCAGCGATATGTCTCCTTGATTATGGAATCATCGATATCTCTTTTTCTTTATGGAATCACTGATATCTCTACTGCATTATGGAATCACCGATATCACATCTCCATTATGAAATCACCGATATCTCTTCTGCATTATCGAATCACGGATATCTCTTCACCATTATGGAATCACCGATATCTCTTCTGCATTATGGAATCACCGATATGTCTTCTCCATTATGTAATCATCCATATCTCTTCTACATTACGGAATCACCGATGTCTCTTCTCCAATATGGAATCACCGATATCTCTTCTGCATTATCGAATCACGGATATCTCTTCACCATTATGGAATCACCGATATCTCTTCTGCATTATGGAATCACCGATATGTCTTCTCCATTATGTAATCATCCATATCTCTTCTACATTATGGAATCACCGATGTCTCTTCTCCAATATGGAATCACCGATATCTCTTGTGAATTATTGAATCATCGATATGTCTTCTTCATTATGGAACCACAGATATTTCTTATCCAGTATGGAATCACCGATATCTCTTCTGCATTATGGAATCATCGATATCTCTTCTGCATTATGGAATCATCGATATCTCTTCTCCACTATGGAATCACCGATATCACTCCTCTATTATGGAATCACCAATATCTCTTCTCGATTATGGAATCACGATTATCTCTCCTCCATTATGGAATCTGCTACACCTCTCCTTCATTGTAGAATCACCGATGTGTCTTCTCCATTATGTAATCATCCATATCTCTTCTCCAATATGGAATCACCGATATCTCTTGTGAATTATGGAATCATCGATATGTCTTCTTCATTATGGAATCACCGATATCTCTTCCTCAGTATGGAATCACCGATATCTCTTCTGCATTATCGAATCACGGATATCTCACCTTCATTATGGAATCATCAAAATCTCTCCTTTATTAACGAATCACCATTTACTCCTCTCCATTATGGAATCACCGATATCTCTTCTGCATTATTGGATCATAATTATTTCTCCTTCATTATGGAATCACCGATATCTCTTCTGCATTATGGAATCATAATTATCTCTCCTTCATTATGGAATCATCGATATCTCCTCTCCATTATGGAATCATCCATATCTCTTCTACATTATGGAATCACCGATATCTCTTATCCAGTATGGAATCACCGATATCTCTTCTCCAGTATGGAATCACCGATATCTCTTCTCCATTATGGAATCATCGATATCTCTTCTTGATTATGAAATCACCGATATCTCATCTGTATCATGGAACCATAATTATCTCTCCTCCATTATGGAATCAGCGATATGTCTCTCCATTATGGAATCAGCGATATGTCTCCTTGATTATGCAATCACTGATATCTCGTCTGCATTATGGAATCACCGATATCTCATCTGCATTATGGAATCATCGATATGTCTTCTTCTTTATGGAATCACCGTTATCTCTTCTCCAGTATGGAATCACCGATATCACTACTCTATTATGAAATCACCAATATCACTTCTCGATTATGGAATCACGATTATCTCTCCTCCATTATGGAATCTTTTACACCTCTTCTTCATTATGGAATCACGATATATCTTCTCTATTATGGAATCACGATATATCTTCTCTATTATGGAATCATCCATATCTCTTCTACATTATGGAATCATCGATATCTCCTTTTCTTTATGGAATCACTGATATCTCTTCTGCATTATGGAATAACCGATATCTCATCTGAATTATGGAACCATAATTATATCTCCTTCATTATGGAATCACCGATATCTCATCTCCATTATGGAATCACCCGTATCTCTTCTGCATTATGGAATCATCGATATGTCTTCTTCTTTATCGAATCACCGTTATCTCTTCTCCAGTATGGAATCACCGATATCTCTTCTGCATTATGGAATCACGGATATCTATTCTCCATTATGGGATCAGCGATATCTCTTCTTCATTATGGAATCATCGATATGTCTTCTCCAGTATGGAATCACCGATATCACTACTCTATTATGAAATCACCAATATCACTTCTCGATTATGGAATCACGATATATCTTCTCTATTATGGAATCATCCATATCTCTTCTACATTATGGAATCATCGATATCTCTTTTTATTTATGGAATCACTGATATCTCTTCTGCATTATGGAATCACCGATATCTCATCTGAATTATGGAACCATAATTATCTCTCCTTCATTATGAAATCACCGATATCTCATCTTCATTATGGAATCACCCATATCTCTTCTGCATTATGGAATCATCAATATGTCTTATTCATCATGGAATCATCGATAGCACTTCTTCATTATGGAATCATCGACATGTCTTCTTGTTTATGGAACCACCGTTATCTCTTCTCCAGTATGGAATCACCGATATCACTACTCTATTATGGAATCACCAATATCACTTCTCGATTATGGAATCACGATTATCTCTCCTCCATTATGGAATCTTCTACACCTCTCCTTCATTATGGAATCACCGATATGTCTTCTCCATTATGGAATCATCCATATCTCTTCTACATTATGGAATCATCGATATCTCTCCTTCATTATAGAATTACCAATATCTCTTGTGAATTATGGAATCATCGATATGTCTTCATCATTATGGAATCACCGATATCTCTTCTCCAGTATGGAATCACCGATATCTCTTCTGCATTATGGAATCATAATTATCTCTTCTTCATTATGGACTATACGATATCTCTTCTCCATTATGGAATCACAATTGTCTCTCCCCCATTATGGAATCAGTGATATCTCTCCTCCATTATGGAATCACCGTTATCTCTTCTCCATTATGGAATCATCGATATATCTTCTGCATTATGGAATCACAATTGTCTCTCCTCCATTATGGAATCATCGATATCTCTTCAGCATTATGGAATCATCGATATCTCATTTTCTTTATGGAATCACCGACATCTCTTCTCCATTATAGAATCAACTATATCTCTCCCCCATTATGGAATCAGCGATATGTCTCCTTGATTATGGAATCATCGATATCTCATTTTCTTTATGGAATCACTGATATCTCTTCTGCATTATGGAATAACAATTGTCTGTTCTACATTATGGAATCATCGATATCTCTTCTCCATTATGGAATCACCGACATCTCTTCTCCATTATGGAATCAACTATATCTCTCCCCCATTATGGAATCAGCGATATGTCTCCTTGATTATGGAATCATCGATATCTCATTTTCTTTATGGAATCACTGACATCTCTTCTGCATTATGGAATAACAATTGTCTGTTCTACATTATGGAATCATCGATATCTCTTCTGCGTTGTGGAATCACCGATATCTCTTCTGCATTATGGAATCATAGATATCTCTCCTTAATTATGGAATTTCCAATATCTCTTGTGAATTATGGAATCATCTATATGTCTTCTTCATTATGGAATCACCGATATCTCTTCTCCAGTATGGAATAACAATTGTCTGTTCTACATTATGGAATCATCGATATCTCTTCTGCATTATGGAATCACCGATATCTCTTCTGCATTATGGAATCATCGATACCTCTCCTTTATTATGGAATTACCAATATCTCTTGTGAATTATGGAATCATCGATATGTCTTATTCATTATGGAATCACCGATATCTCTTCTCCAGTATTGAATCACCGATATCTCTTCTGCATTATGGAATCATCGATATCTCTTCTGCATCATGGAATCATCGATATCTCTTCTGCATTATGGAATCATCGATATCTATCCTCCATTATGGAATCACCGACATCTCTTCTCCAATATGGAATCAACTATATCTCTCCCCCATTTTGGAATCAGCGATATGTCTACTTGATTATGGAATCATCGATATCTCTTTTTCTTTATGGAATCACTGATATCTCTTCTGCATTATGGAATCACCGTTATCTCATCTGAATTATGGAACCATAATTATCTCTCCTTCATTATGGAATCACCGATATCTCATCTCCATTATGGAATCACCCATATCTCTTCTGCATTTTGGAATCATCAATATGTCTTATTCATCATGGAATCACCGATATCACCTCTTCATTATGGAATCATCGACATGTCTTCTTCTTTATGGAACCACCGTTATCTCTTCTCCAGTATGGAATCACCGATATCACTACTCTATTATGGAATCACGATTATCTCTCATCCATTATGGAATCTTCTACACCTCTCCTTCATTATGGAATCACCGATATGTCTTCTCCATTATGGAATCATCCATATCTCTTCTACAATATGGAATCATCGATATCTCTCCTTCATTATGGAATCACCGATATCTATTCTCCAATATGGAATCACCGATATCTCTTCTGCATTATCGAATCACGGATATCTCACCTTCATTATGGAATCATCAAAATCTCTCCTTTATTAAAGAATCACCATTTACTCCGCTCCATTATCTCTTCTGCATTATGGAATCATAATTATTTCTCCTCCATTATGGAATCAGTGATATCTCTTCTCCATTATGGAATCACCGATATCTCTTCTGCATTATGGAATCATAATTATCTCTCCTCCATTAATGGAATCAGCGATATGTCTCCTTGATTATGGAATCATCGATATCTCATTTTCTTTATGGAATCACTGATATCTCTTCTGCATTATGGAATAACAATTGTCTCTTCTACATTATGGAATCATCGATATCTCTTCTGCATGATGGAATCACCGATATCTCTTCTGCATTATGGAATCATCGATATCTCTCCTTTATTATGGAATTTCCAATATCTCTTGTGAATTATGGAATCATCGATATGTCTTCTTCATTATGGAATTACCGATATCTCTTTTCCAGTATGGAATAACAATTGTGTGTTCTACATTATGGAATCATCGATATCTCTTCTGCATTAAGGAATTACCGATATCTCTTCTGCATTATGGAATCATCGATATCTCTCCTTTATTATGGAATTACCAATATCTCTTGTGAATTATGGAATCATCGATATGTCTTGTTCATTATGGAATCACCGATATCTCTTCTCCAGTATTGAATCACCGATATCTCTTCTGCATTATGGAATCATCGATATCTCTTCTGCATTATGGAATCATCGATATCTATCCTCCATTATGGAATCAGCGATATGTCTACTTGATTATGAAATCATCGATATCTCTTTTTCTTTATGGAATCACTGATATCTCTTCTGTATTATGGCATAACCGTTATCTCATCTGAATTATGGAACCATAATTATCTCTCATTCATTATGGAATCACCGATATCTCATCTCCATTATGGAATCACCGATATCTCATCTCCATTATGGAATCACCCATATCTCTTCTGCATTATGGAATCATCAATATGTCTTATTCATCATGGAATCACCGATATCACTTCTCCAGTATGGAATCACCGATATCTCTTCTTGATTATCGAATCACTTATATCTCTTCTACATTATGGAATCACCGATATCTCTTCTGCATTATGAAATCATCGACATGTCTTCTTCTTTATGGAACCACCGTTATCTCTTCTCCAGTATGGAATCACCGATATCACTACTCGATTATGGAATCACGATTATCTCTCCTCCATTATGGAATCTTCTACACCTCTCCTTCATTATGGAATCACCGATATGTCTTCTCCATTATGGAATAATCCATATCTCTTCTACATTATGGAATCATCGATATTTCTCCTTTATTTTGGAATTACCAATATCTCTTGTTAATTATGGAATCACCGATATCTCTTTTGCATTATGGAATAAACGATATCTCTTCTGCATTATGGAATCATCGATATCTCTTCTCCATTATGGAATCAACTATATCTCTCCCCCATTAAGGAATCAGCGATATGTCTACTTGATTATGGAATCATCGATATCTCTTTTTCTTTATGGAATCACTGATATCTCTTCTGCATTATGGAATCATCGTTATCTCATCTGAATTATGGAACCATAATTATCTCTCCTTCGTTATGGAATCACCGATATGTCTTCTCCATTAAGGAATCACCGATATCTCTTGTGAATTATGGAATCATCGATATCTCTCCTTCATTATGAAATCACCGATATCTCTTCTCCAGTATGGAATAACAATTGTCTGTTCTACATTATGGAATCATCGATATCTCTTCTGCATTATGGAATCACCGATATCTCTTCTGCATTATGGAATCATCGATACCTCTCCTTTATTATGGAATCATCGATACCTCTCCTTTATTATGGAATTACCAATATCTCTTGTGAATTATGGAATCATCGATATGTCTTATTCATTATGGAATCACCGATATCTCTTCTCCAGTATTGAATCACCGATATCTCTTCTGCATTATGGAATCATCGATATCTCTTCTGCATCATGGAATCATCGATATCTCTTCTGCATTATGGAATCATCGATATCTATCCTCCATTATGGAATCACCGACATCTCTTCTCCAATATGGAATCAACTATATCTCTCCCCCATTTTGGAATCAGCGATATGTCTACTTGATTATGGAATCATCGATATCTCTTTTTCTTTATGGAATCACTGATATCTCCTCTCCATTGTTGAATCATCCATATCTCTTCTACATTATGGAATCATCGATATCTCTCCTTCATTATAGAATTACCAATATCTCTTGTGAATTATGGAATCATTGATATGTCTACTTCATTATGGAATCACCGATATCTCTTCTGCATTATGGAATCATAATTGTCTCTCCTCAATTATGGAATCACCGATATCTCTTTTTCTTTACGTAATCAACGATATCTCTTATGCATTAATGAATCACGGATATCTCTTATGCATTATGGAATCACGGATATCTCCCCTCCGTTATGGAATCATCAGAATCTCTCCTTTATTATGGAATCACCGATAACTCCTGTCCATTAAGGGATCACCGATATCTCTTGTGCATAATGGAACGACCGATATACCGTCCCCATTATGGTATCACCGATATCTCTTTTCCGTAAACTAATCACCGATATATCTTCTGCATTATGGAATCACCGATATCTGTTCTGCATTATGGAATCACCGATATCTCTTCTGCATTATGGAATCACCGATATCTCTTCTGCATTATGGAATCACCGATATCTCTTCTGCATTAAGGGCATCACCGATATATCTTCCGCATTATGGAATCATAATTATCTCTTCTCCATTATGGAATCAACTATTTCTCTCATCCATTATGGAATCAGTGATATGTCTTCTTGATTATGGAATCATCGATATCTCTTTTTCTTTGTGGAATCACCGATATCTCTTCTACGTTATGGAATCACCGATATCTCTTCTACATTATGGAATCATAATTATCTCTCCTTCATTTTGGAATCACCGTTATCTCCTCCCCATTATGGAATCACCCATATCTCTTCTCCAATATAGAATCATCAATATCTCTTCTCCAATATGGAATCACCAATATCTCTTCTGTATTATGGAATCATCGATATGCCTTATTCATCATGGAATCACCGATATCTCTTCTCCAATATGGAACCACCGATATCTCTTCTGCATTATGGAATCATCGATATGTCTTCTTCTTTATGGAATCACCGATATCTCTTCTCCACTATGGAATCACCGATATGACTCCTCTATTATGGAATCACCAATATCTCTTCTCGATTATGGAATCACGATTATCTCTCCTCCATTATGGAATCTGCTACACATCTCCTTCATTATAGAATCACCGATGTGTCTTCTCCATTATGGAATCATCCATATCTCTTCTCCAATATGGAATCACCGATATCTCTTGTGAATTATGGAATCATCGATATGTCTTCTTCATTATGGAATCACCGATATCTCTTCCTCAGTATGGAATCACCGATATCTCTCCTGCATTATCGAATCACGGATATCTCACCTTCATTATGGAATCATCAAAATCTCCCCTTTATTAACGAATGACCATTTACTCCTCTCCATTATGGAATCACCGATATCTCTTCTGCATTATGGAATCATCAATATGTCTTCTTCCTTATGGAATCACCGATATCTGTTCTCCTGTATGGAATCACCGTTATCACTCCTCTATTATGTAATCACCAATATCACTCCTCTATTATGGAATCACCAATATCTCTTCTCGATTATGTAATCACGATTATCTCTCCTCCATTATGGAATCTTCTACACCTCTCCTTCATTATGGAATCACCGATGTGTCTTCTCCGTTATGGAATCATCCATATCTCTTCTACATTATGGAATCATCGATATCTCTTCTTCATTATCGAATCATCAAAATCTCTCCTTTATTAAGGAATCACCATTTACTCCACTCCGTTATGCAATCACCGATATCTCTTCAGCATAATGGAAGGACGGATATCACTTCTCCATTATGACATCACCGATATCTCTTCTGCATTATGGAATAACCGATACATCTTCTGCATTATGTAATCATAATTATTTCTCCGTCATTATGGAATCAACGATATCACTTCTCCATTATGGAATCACAATTGTCTGTTCTACATTATGGAATCACCGATATTTCCTCCCCATTATGGAATCACCCATATCTCTTCTACATTATGGAATCACAGTTATCTCTCCTTTTTTATGGAATCACCGATATCTCTTCTGCATTATGGAATCATCAATATGTCTTATTCATCATGGAATCACCGATATCTCTTCTCCAGTATTGAATCACTGATATCTATTCTGCATTATCGAATCACGGATATCTCTTCTCCATTATGGAATCACCGATATCTCTTCTCCATTATGGAATCACCGATATCTCTTCTCCATTATGGAATCACTGATATCTCTTCTCCAGTATGGAATCACCGATATCACTCCTCTGTTATGGAATCATCAATATCTCTTCTCGATTATGGAATCACGATTATCGCTCCTCCATTACCGAATCTTTCACACCTCTCCTTCATTATGGAATCACCGATATGTCTTCTCCATTATGGAATCATCCATATCTCTTGTGAATTATGGAATCATCGATATCTCTTCTTCATTAGGGAATCACCGATATCTCTTCTCCAATATGGAATCACCGATATCTCTTGTGAATTATGGAATCATGACTTCTTCATTATCGAATCATCAAAATCTCTTCTTTATTAAGGAATCACCATTTACTCCTCTCCATTATGGAATCACCGATATCTCTTCTGCATAATGGAAGGACCGATATCCCTTCTCCATTATGACATCACCGATATCTCTTCTCCATTATGGAATCACAATTGTCTGTTCTACATTATGGAATCATCGATATCTCTTCTGCATTGTGGAATCACCGATATCTCTTCTGCATTATGGAATCATAATTATCTCTCCTTCATTATGGAATCACCGATATCTCCTCTCCATTGTTGAATCATCCATATCTCTTCTACATTATGGAATCATCGATATCTCTCCTTCATTATAGAATTACCAATATCTCTTGTGAATTATGGAATCATTGATATGTCTACTTCATTATGGAATCACCGATATCTCTTCTGCATTATGGAATCATAATTGTCTCTCCTCAATTATGGAATCACCGATATCTCTTTTTCTTTACGTAATCAACGATATCTCTTATGCATTAATGAATCACGGATATCTCTTATGCATTATGGAATCACGGATATCTCCCCTCCGTTATGGAATCATCAGAATCTCTCCTTTATTATGGAATCACCGATAACTCCTGTCCATTAAGGGATCACCGATATCTCTTGTGCATAATGGAACGACCGATATACCGTCCCCATTATGGTATCACCGATATCTCTTTTCCGTAAAGGAATCACCGATATATCTTCTGCATTATGGAATCACCGATATCTGTTCTGCATTATGGAATCACCGATATCTCTTCTGCATTATGGAATCACCGATATCTCTTCTGCATTATGGAATCACCGATATCTCTTCTGCATTAAGGGCATCACCGATATATCTTCCGCATTATGGAATCATAATTATCTCTTCTCCATTATGGAATCAACTATTTCTCTCATCCATTATGGAATCAGAGATATGTCTTCTTGATTATGGAATCATCGATATCTCTTTTTCTTTGTGGAATCACCGATATCTCTTCTACGTTATGGAATCACCGATATCTCCTCTACATTATGGAATCATAATTATCTCTCCTTCATTTTGGAATCACCGTTACCTCCTCCCCATTATGGAATCACCCATATCTCTTCTCCAATATAGAATCATCAATATCTCTTCTCCAATATGGAATCACCAATATCTCTTCTGTATTATGGAATCATCGATATGCCTTATCCATCATGGAATCACCGATATCTCTTCTCCAATATGGAACCACCGATATCTCTTCTGCATTATGGAATCATCGATATGTCTTCTTCTTTATGGAATCACCGATATCTCTTCTCCACTATGGAATCACCGATATCACTCCTCTATTATGGAATCACCAATATCTCTTCTCGATTATGGAATCACGATTATCTCTCCTCCATTATGGAATCTGCTACACATCTCCTTCATTATAGAATCACCGATGCGTCTTCTCCATTATGGAATCATCCATATCTCTTCTCCAATATGGAATCACCGATATCTCTTGTGAATTATGGAATCATCGATATGTCTTCTTCATTATGGAATCACCGATATCTCTTCCTCAGTATGGAATCACCGATATCTCTCCTGCATTATCGAATCACGGATATCTCACCTTCATTATGGAATCATCAAAATCTCTCCTTTATTAACGAATGACCATTTACTCCTCTCCATTATGGAATCACCGATATCTCTTCTGCATTATGGGATCATAATTATTTCTCCTTCATTATGGAATCACCGATATCTCTCCTCCATTATGGAATCAGCGATATGTCTCTCCATTATGGAATCAGCGATATGTCTCCTTGATTATGCAATCACCCGTATCTCTTCTGCATTATGGAATCATCGATATGTCTTATTCATCATGGAATCACCGATATCTCTTCTGCATTATGGAACCATCCATATCTCTTCTACATTATGGAATCATCGATATCTCTCCTTCATTATAGAATTACCAATATCTCTTGTGAATTATGGAATCACCGATATCTCTTCTCCATTATGGAATCACAATTCTCTCTCCTCCATTATGGAATCAGTGATATCTCTCCTCCATTATGGAATCACCGATATCTCTTTTTCTTTATGTAATCACCGATATCTCTTCTGCATTATGGAATCATCAATATGTCTTCTTCCTTATGGAATCACCGATATCTGTTCTCCTGTATGGAATCACCGTTATCACTCCTCTATTATGTAATCACCAATATCACTCCTCTATTATGGAATCACCAATATCTCTTCTCGATTATGTAATCACGATTATCTCTCCTCCATTATGGAATCTTCTACACCTCTCCTTCATTATGGAATCACCGATGTGTCTTCTCCGTTATGGAATCATCCATATCTCTTCTACATTATGGAATCATCGATATCTCTCCTTCATTAGTAAATCACCGATATCTCTTGTGAATTATGGAATCATCGATATCTCTTCTTCATTATCGAATCATCAAAATCTCTCCTTTATTAAGGAATCACCATTTACTCCACTCCGTTATGCAATCACCGATATCTCTTCAGCATAATGGAAGGACGGATATCCCTTCTCCATTATGACATCACCGATATCTCTTCTGCATTATGGAATAACCGATACCTCTTCTGCATTATGTAATCATAATTATTTCTCCGTCATTATGGAATCAACGATATCACTTCTCCATTATGGAATCACAATTGTCTGTTCTACATTATGGAATCACCGATGTCTCCTCCCCATTATGGAATAACCCATATCTCTTCTACATTATGGAATCACAGTTATCTCTCCTTTTTTATGGAATCACCGATATCTCTTCTGCATTATGGAATCATCGATATGTCTTATTCATCATGGAATCACCGATATCTCTTCTCCAGTATTGAATCACTGATATCTATTCTGCATTATCGAATCACGGATATCTCTTCTCCATTATGGAATCACCGATATCTCTTCTCCATTATGGAATGACCGATATCTCTTCTGCATTATGGAATCACCGATATCTCTTCTCCAGTATGAAATCACCGATATCACTCCTCTGTTATGGAATCATCAATATCTCTTCTCGATTATGGAATCACGATTATCGCTCCTCCATTACCGAATCTTTCACACCTCTCCTTCATTATGGAATCACCGATATGTCTTCTCCATTATGGAATCATCCATATCTCTTGTGAATTATGGAATCATCGATATCTCTTCTTCATTAGGGAATCACCGATATCTCTTCTCCAATATGGAATCACCTATATCTCTTGTGAATTATGGAATCATGACTTCTTCATTATCGAATCATCAAAATCTCTCCTTTATTAAGGAATCACCATTTACTCCTCCCCATTATGGAATCACCGATATCTCTTCTGCATAATGGAAGGACCGATATCCCTTCTCCATTATGACATCACCGATATCTCTTCTCCATTATGGAATCACAATTGTCTGTTCTACATTATGGAATCATCGATATCTCTTCTGCATTGTGGAATCACCGATATCTCTTCTGCATTATGGAATCATAATTATCTCTCCTTCATTATGGAATCACCGATATCTCCTCTCCATTGTTGAATCATCCATATCTCTTCTACATTATGGAATCATCGATATCTCTCCTTCATTATAGAATAACCAATATCTCTTGTGAATCATGGAATCATTGATATGTCTACTTCATTATGGAATCACCGATATCTCTTCTGCATTATGGAATCATAATTGTCTCTCCTCAATTATGGAATCACCGATATCTCTTTTTCTTTACGTAATCAACGATATCTCTTATGCATTAAGGAATCACGGATATCGCTTATGCATTATGGAATCACGGATATCTCTTATGCATTATGGAATCACGGATATCTCCCCTCCGTTATGGAATCATCAGAATCTCTTCTTTATTATGGAATCACCGATAACTCATGTCCATTAAGGGATCACCGATATCTCTTCTGCATAATGGAACGACCGATATACCGTCCCCATTATGGAATCACCGATATCTCTTTTCCGTAAAGGAATCACCGATATATCTTCTGCAATATGGAATCACCGATATCTGTTCTGCATTATGGAATCACCGATATCTCTTCTGCATTATGGAATCACCGATATCTCTTCTGCATTAAGGGCATCACCGATATATCTTCCGCATTATGGAATCATAATTATCTCTTCTCCATTATGGAATCAACTATTTCTCTCATCCATTATGGAATCAGTGATATGTCTTCTTGATTATGGAATCATCGATATCTCTTTTTCTTTGTGGAATCACCGATATCTCTTCTACATTATGGAATCACCGATATCTCCTCTACATTATGGAATCATAATTATCTCTCCTTCATTTTGGAATCACCGTTATCTCCTCCCCATTATGGAATCACCCATATCTCTTCTCCAATATAGAATCATCAATATCTCTTCTCCAATATGGAATCACCAATATCTTTTCTGTATTATGGAATCATCGATATGCCTTATTCATCATGGAATCACCGATATCTCTTCTCCATTATGGAACCACCGATATCTCTTCTGCATTATGGAATCATCGATATGTCTTCTTCTTTATGGAATGACCGATATCTCTTCTCCACTATGGAATCACCGATATCACTCCTCTATTATGGAATCACCAATATCTCTTCTCGATTATGGAATCACGATTATCTCTCCTCCATTATGGAATCTGCTACACATCTCCTTCATTATAGAATCACCGATGTGTCTTCTCCATTATGGAATCATCCATATCTCTTCTCCAATATGGAATCACCGATATCTCTTGTGAATTATGGAATCATCGATATGTCTTCTTCATTATGGAATCACCGATATCTCTTCCTCAGTATGGAATCACCGATATCTCTTCTGCATTATCGAATCACGGATATCTCACCTTCATTATGTAATCATCAAAATCTCTTCTTTATTAACGAATCACCATTTACTCCTCTCCATTATGGAATCACCGATATCTCTTCTGCATTATGGAATCATAATTATCTCTCCTTCATTATGGAATCATCGATATCTCCTCTCCATTATGGAATCATCCATATCTCTTCTACATTATGGAATCACCGATATCTCTTCTCCAGTATGGAATCACCGATATCTCTTCTCCATTATGGAATCATCGATATCTCTTCTTCATTATGAAATGACCGATATCTTTTCTGCATTATGGAATATCACCGATATCTCATCTGTATCATGGAACCATAATTATCTCTCCTCCATTATGGAATCAGCGATATGCCTCTCCATTATGGAATCAGCGATATTTCTCCTTGATTATGCAATCACTGATATCTCTTCTGCATTATGGAATCACCGATATCTCATCTGCATTATGGAATCATCGATATGTCTTCTTCTTTATGGAATCACCGTTATCTCTTCTCCAGTATGGAATCACCGATATCACTACTCTATTATGAAATCACCAATATCACTTCTCGATTATGGAATCACGATTATCTCTCCTCCATTATGGAATCTTTTACACCTCTTCTTCATTATGGAATTACCGATATACCTTCTCTATTATGGAATCATCCATATCTCTTCTACATTATGGAATCATCCATATCTCTTTTTCTTTATGGAATCACTGATATCTCTTCTGCATTATGGAATCAACGATATGTCTTCTTCTTTATGGAATCACCGTTATCTCTTCTCCAGTATGGAATCACCAATATCACTACTCTATTATGGAATCACCAATATCACTTCTCGATTATAGAATCACGATTATCTCTCCTCCATTATGGAATCTTCTACACCTCTCCTTCATTATGGAATCACCGATATGTCTTCTTCATTATGGAACCATCCATATCTCTTCTACATTATGGAATCATCGATATCTCTCCTTCATTATAGAATTACCAATATCTCTAGTGAATTATGGAATCACCGATATCTCTTCTCCAGTATGGAATCACCGATATCTCTTCTGCATTATGGAATCACGGATATCTATTCTCCATTATGGGATCACCGATATCTCTTCTTCATTATGGAATCATCGATATGTCTTCTTCTTTATGGAATCACCGTTATCTCTTCTCCAGTATGGAATCACCGATATCACTACTCTATTATGAAATCACCAATATCACTTCTCGATTATGGAATCACGATTATCTCTCCTCCATTACGGAATCTTTTACACCTCTTCTTCATTATGGAATCACCGATATGTCTTCTCCATTATGGAATCATCCATATCTCTTCTACATTATGGAATCATCGATATCTCTTTTTCTTTATGGAATCACTGATATCTCTTCTGCATTTTGGAATCACCGATATCTCATCTGAATTATGGAACCATAGTTATCTCTCCTTCATTATGGAATCATCGATATCTCATCTCCATTATGGAATCACCCGTATCTCTTCTGCATTATGGAATCATCGATATGTCTTATTCATCATGGAATCACCGATATCTCTTCTGCATTATGGAATCATCGATATGTCTTCTTCTTTATGGAATCACCGTTATCTCTTCTCCAGTATTGAATCACCAATATCACTACTCTATTATGGAATCACCAATATCAATTCTCGATTATGGAATCACGATTATCTCTCCTCCATTATGGAATCTTCTACACCTCTCCTTCATTATGGAATCCCCGATATGTCTTCTTCATTATGGAACCATCCATATATCTTCTACATTATGGAATCATCGATATCTCTCCTTCATTATAGAATTACCAATATTTCTTGTGAATTATGGAATCATCGATATGTCTTCATCATTATGGAATCACCGATATCTCTTCTCCAGTATGGAATCACCGATATCTCCTCTGCATTATGGAATCACGGATATCTCTTCTCCATTATGGAATCACCGATATCTCTTCTGCATTATCGAATCACAAATGTCCTCCATTATGGAATCAGATATATCTCTCCTCCATTGTGGAATCACCGATATCTCTTCTCCATTATGGAATCATCGATATCTCTTCTTCATTATGGAATCACCGATATCTCTTCTCCAGTATGGAATCACCGATATCTCTTCTCCAGTATGGAATCACCGATATCTCTTCTCCATTATGGAATCATCGATATCTCTTCTTCATTATGAAATCACCGATATCTTTTCTGCATTATGGAATATCACCGATATCTCATCTGTATCATGGAACCATAATTATCTCTCCTCCATTATGGAATCAGCGATATGTCTCTCCATTATGGAATCAGCGATATGTCTCCTTGATTATGCAATCACTGATATCTCTTCTGCATTATGGAATCACCGATATCTCACCTGCATTATGGAATCATCGATATGTCTTCTTCTTTATGGAATCACCGTTATCTCTTCTCCAGTATGGAATCACCGATATCACTACTCTATTATGAAATCACCAATATCACTTCTCGATTATGGAATCACGATTATCTCTCCTCCATTATGGAATCTTTTACACCTCTTCTCCATTATGGAATCACCGATATATCTTCTCTATTATGGAATCATCCATATCTCTTCTACATTATGGAATCATCGATATCTCTTTTTCTTTATGGAATCACTGATATCTCTTCTGCATTATGGAATAACCCGTATCTCTTCTGCATTATGGAATCATCGATATGTCTTATTCATCATGGAATCACCGATATCTCATCTGAATTATGGAACCATAATTATATCTCCTTCATTATGGAATCACCGATATCTCATCTCCATTATGGAATCACCCGTATCTCTTCTGCATTATGGAATCACCCGTATCTCTTCTGCATTATGGAATCATCGATATGTCTTATTCATCATGGAATCACCGATATCTCTTCTGCATTATGGAATCATCGATATGTCTTCTTCTTTATGGAATCACCGTTATCTCTTCTCCTGTATGGAATCACCAATATCACTACTCTATTATGGAATCACCAATATCACTTCTCGATTATAGAATCACGATTATCTCTCCTCCATTATGGAATCTTCTACACCTCTCCTTCATTATGGAATCACCGATATGTCTTCTCCATTATGGAACCATCCATATCTCTTCTACATTATGGAATCATCGATATCTCTCCTTCATTATAGAATTACCAATATCTCTTGTGAATTATGGAATCACCGATATCTCTTCTCCAGTATGGAATCACCGATATCTCTTCTGCATTATGGAATCACGGATATCTATTCTCCATTATGGGATCACCGATATGTCTTCTCCATTATGGAATCATCCATATCTCTTCTACATTATGGAATCATCGATATCTCTTTTTCTTTATGGAATCACTGATATCTCTTCTGCATTTTGGAATCACCGATATCTCATCTGAATTATGGAACCATAATTATCTCTCCTTCATTATGGAATCACCGATATCTCATCTCCATTATGGAATCACCTGTATCTCTTCTGCATTATGGAATCATCGATATGTCTTATTCATCATGGAATCACCGATATCTCTTCTGCATTATGGAAACATCCATATCTCTTCTACATTATGGAATCATCGATATCTCTCCTTCATTATAGAATTACCAATATCTCTTGTGAATTATGGAATCACCGATATCTCTTCTCCATTATGGAATCACAATTCTCTCTCCTCCATTATGGAATCAGTGATATCTCTCCTCCAGTATGGAATCACCAATATCACTACTCTATTATGGAATCACCAATATCACTTCTCGATTATAGAATCACGATTATCTCTCCTCCATTATGGAATCTTCTACACCTCTCCTTCATTATGGAATCACCGATATGTCTTCTTCATTATGGAACCATCCATATCTCTTCTACATTATGGAATCATCGATATCTCTCCTTCATTATAGAATTACCAATATCTCTAGTGAATTATGGAATCACCGATATCTCTTCTCCAGTATGGAATCACCGATATCTCTTCTGCATTATGGAATCACGGATATCTATTCTCCATTATGGGATCACCGATATCTCTTCTTCATTATGGAATCATCGATATGTCTTCTTCTTTATGGAATCACCGTTATCTCTTCTCCAGTATGGAATCACCGATATCACTACTCTATTATGAAATCACCAATATCACTTCTCGATTATGGAATCACGATTATCTCTCCTCCATTACGGAATCTTTTACACCTCTTCTTCATTATGGAATCACCGATATGTCTTCTCCATTATGGAATCATCCATATCTCTTCTACATTATGGAATCATCGATATCTCTTTTTCTTTATGGAATCACTGATATCTCTTCTGCATTTTGGAATCACCGATATCTCATCTGAATTATGGAACCATAGTTATCTCTCCTTCATTATGGAATCATCGATATCTCATCTCCATTATGGAATCACCCGTATCTCTTCTGCATTATGGAATCATCGATATGTCTTATTCATCATGGAATCACCGATATCTCTTCTGCATTATGGAATCATCGATATGTCTTCTTCTTTATGGAATCACCGTTATCTCTTCTCCAGTATTGAATCACCAATATCACTACTCAATTATGGAATCACCAATATCAATTCTCGATTATGGAATCACGATTATCTCTCCTCCATTATGGAATCTTCTACACCTCTCCTTCATTATGGAATCCCCGATATGTCTTCTTCATTATGGAACCATCCATATATCTTCTACATTATGGAATCATCGATATCTCTCCTTCATTATAGAATTACCAATATTTCTTGTGAATTATGGAATCATCGATATGTCTTCATCATTATGGAATCACCGATATCTCTTCTCCAGTATGGAATCACCGATATCTCCTCTGCATTATGGAATCACGGATATCTCTTCTCCATTATGGAATCACCGATATCTCTTCTGCATTATCGAATCACAAATGTCCTCCATTATGGAATCAGATATATCTCTCCTCCATTGTGGAATCACCGATATCTCTTCTCCATTATGGAATCATCGATATCTCTTCTTCATTATGGAATCACCGATATCTCTTCTCCAGTATGGAATCACCGATATCTCTTCTCCAGTATGGAATCACCGATATCTCTTCTCCAGTATGGAATCACCGATATCTCTTCTCCATTATGGAATCATCGATATCTCTTCTTCATTATGAAATCACCGATATCTTTTCTGCATTATGGAATATCACCGATATCTCATCTGTATCATGGAACCATAATTATCTCTCCTCCATTATGGAATCAGCGATATGTCTCTCCATTATGGAATCAGCGATATGTCTCCTTGATTATGCAATCACTGATATCTCTTCTGCATTATGGAATCACCGATATCTCACCTGCATTATGGAATCATCGATATGTCTTCTTCTTTATGGAATCACCGTTATCTCTTCTCCAGTATGGAATCACCGATATCACTACTCTATTATGAAATCACCAATATCACTTCTCGATTATGGAATCACGATTATCTCTCCTCCATTATGGAATCTTTTACACCTCTTCTCCATTATGGAATCACCGATATATCTTCTCTATTATGGAATCATCCATATCTCTTCTACATTATGGAATCATCGATATCTCTTTTTCTTTATGGAATCACTGATATCTCTTCTGCATTATGGAATAACCCGTATCTCTTCTGCATTATGGAATCATCGATATGTCTTATTCATCATGGAATCACCGATATCTCATCTGAATTATGGAACCATAATTATATCTCCTTCATTATGGAATCACCGATATCTCATCTCCATTATGGAATCACCCGTATCTCTTCTGCATTATGGAATCACCCGTATCTCTTCTGCATTATGGAATCATCGATATGTCTTATTCATCATGGAATCACCGATATCTCTTCTGCATTATGGAATCATCGATATGTCTTCTTCTTTATGGAATCACCGTTATCTCTTCTCCTGTATGGAATCACCAATATCACTACTCTATTATGGAATCACCAATATCACTTCTCGATTATAGAATCACGATTATCTCTCCTCCATTATGGAATCTTCTACACCTCTCCTTCATTATGGAATCACCGATATGTCTTCTCCATTATGGAACCATCCATATCTCTTCTACATTATGGAATCATCGATATCTCTCCTTCATTATAGAATTACCAATATCTCTTGTGAATTATGGAATCACCGATATCTCTTCTCCAGTATGGAATCACCGATATCTCTTCTGCATTATGGAATCACGGATATCTATTCTCCATTATGGGATCACCGATATGTCTTCTCCATTATGGAATCATCCATATCTCTTCTACATTATGGAATCATCGATATCTCTTTTTCTTTATGGAATCACTGATATCTCTTCTGCATTTTGGAATCACCGATATCTCATCTGAATTATGGAACCATAATTATCTCTCCTTCATTATGGAATCACCGATATCTCATCTCCATTATGGAATCACCTGTATCTCTTCTGCATTATGGAATCATCGATATGTCTTATTCATCATGGAATCACCGATATCTCTTCTGCATTATGGAAACATCCATATCTCTTCTACATTATGGAATCATCGATATCTCTCCTTCATTATAGAATTACCAATATCTCTTGTGAATTATGGAATCACCGATATCTCTTCTCCATTATGGAATCACAATTCTCTCTCCTCCATTATGGAATCAGTGATATCTCTCCTCCATTATGGAATCACCGATATCTCTTTTTGTTTATGTAATCACCGATATCTCTTCTGCATTATGGAATCATCAATATGTCTTCTTCCTTATGGAATCACCGATATCTGTTCTCCTGTATGGAATCACCGTTATCACTCCTCTATTATGTAATCACCAATATCACTCCTCTATTATGTAGTCACCAATATCACTCCTCTATTATGGAATCACCAATATCTCTTCTCGATTATGTAATCACGATTATCTCTCCTCCATTATGGAATCTTCTACACCTCTCCTTCATTATGGAATCACCGATGTGTCTTCTCCATTATGGAATCATCCATATCTCTTCTTCATTATGGAATCATCGATATCTCTCCTTCATTAGGGAATCACCGATATCTCTTGTGAATTATGGAATCATCGATATCTCTTCTTCATTATCGAATCATCAAAATCTCTCCTTTATTAAGGAATCACCATTTACTCCACTCCGTTATGCAATCACCGATATCTCTTCAGCATAATGGAAGGACGGATATCCCTTCTCCATTATGACATCACCGATATCTCTTCTGCATTATGGAATAACCGATACCTCTTCTGCATTATGTAATCATAATTATTTCTCCGTCATTATGGAATCAACGATATCACTTCTCCATTATGGAATCACAATTGTCTGTTCTACATTATGGAATCACCGATATCTCCTCCCCATTATGGAATCTTCCATATCTCTTCTACATTATGGAATCACAGTTATCTCTCCTTTTTTATGGAATCACCGATATCTCTTCTGCATTATGGAATCATCGATTTGTCTTATTCATCATGGAATCACCGATATCTCTTCTCCAGTATTGAATCACTGATATCTATTCTGCATTATCAAATCACGGATATCTCTTCTCCATTATGGAATCACCGATATCTCTTCTCCATTATGGAATCACCGATATCACTCCTCTGTTATGGAATCATCAATATCTCTTCTCGATTATGGAATCACGATTATCGCTCCTCCATTACCGAATCTTTCACACCTCTCCTTCATTATGGAATCACCGATATGTCTTCTCCATTATGGAATCATCCATATCTCTTGTGAATTATGGAATCATCGATATCTCTTCTTCATTAGGGAATCACCGATATCTCTTCTGCATTATGGAATCACCGATATCTCTTCTCCAGTATGGAATCACCGATATCACTCCTCTGTTATGGAATCATCAATATCTCTTCTCGATTATGGAATCACGATTATCGCTCCTCCATTACCGAATCTTTCACACCTCTCCTTCATTATGGAATCACCGATATGTCTTCTCCATTATGGAATCATCCATATCTCTTGTGAATTATGGAATCATCGATATCTCTTCTTCATTAGGGAATCACCGATATCTCTTCTCCAGTATGGAATCACCGATATCTCTTGTGAATTATGGAATCATGACTTCTTCATTATCGAATCATCCAAATCTCTCCTTTATTAAGGAATCACCATTTACTCCTCTCAATTATGGAATCACCGATATCTCTTCTGCATAATGGAAGGACCGATATCCCTTCTCCATTATGACATCACCGATATCTCTTCTCCATTATGGAATCACAATTGTCTGTTCTACATTATGGAATCATCGATATCTCTTCTGCATTGTGGAATCACCGATATCTCTTCTGCATTATGGAATCATAATTATCTCTCCTTCATTATGGAATCACCGATATCTCCTCTCCATTGTTGAATCATCCATATCTCTTCTACATTATGGAATCATCGATATCTCTCCTTCATTATAGAATTACCAATATCTCTTGTGAATTATGGAATCATTGATATGTCTACTTCATCATGGAATCACCGATATCTCTTCTGCATTATGGAATCATAATTGTCTCTCCTCAATTATGGAATCACCGATATCTCTTTTTCTTTACGTAATCAACGATATCTCTTATGCATTAAGGAATCACGGATATCGCTTATGCATTATGGAATCACGGATATCTCTTATGCATTATGGAATCACGGATATCTCCCCTCCGTTATGGAATCATCAGAATCTCTCCTTTATTATGGAATCACCGATAACTCCTGTCCATTAAGGGATCACCGATATCTCTTCTGCATAATGGAACGACCGATATACCGTCCCCATTATGGAATCACCGATATCTCTTTTCCGTAAAGGAATCACCGATATATCTTCTGCATTATGGAATCACCGATATCTGTTCTGCATTATGGAATCACCGATATCTCTTCTGCATTAAGGGCATCACCGATATATCTTCCGAATTATGGAATCATAATTATCTCTTCTCCATTATGGAATCAACTATTTCTCTCATCCATTATGGAATCAGTGATATGTCTTCTTGATTATGGAATCATCGATATCTCTTTTTCTTTGTGGAATCACCGATATCTCTTCTACGTTATGGAATCACCGATATCTCCTCTACATTATGGAATCATAATTATCTCTCCTTCATTTTGGAATCACCGTTATCTCCTCCCCATTATGGAATCACCCATATCTCTTCTCCAATATAGAATCATCAATATCTCTTTTCCAATATGGAATCACCAATATCTCTTCTGTATTATGGAATCATCGATATGCCTTATTCATCATGGAATCACCGATATCTCTTCTCCATTATGGAACCACCGATATCTCTTCTGCATTATGGAATCATCGATATGTCTTCTTCTTTATGGAATCACCGATATCTCTTCTCCACTATGGAATCACCGATATCACTCCTCTATTATGGAATCACCAATATCTCTTCTCGATTATGGAATCACGATTATCTCTCCTCCATTATGGAATCTGCTACACATCTCCTTCATTATAGAATCACCGATGTGTCTTCTCCATTATGGAATCATCCATATCTCTTCTCCATTATGGAATCACAGATATCTCTTCTCCATTATGGAATCACCGATATCTCTTCTGCATTATGGAATCACCGATATATCTTCTCCAGTATGGAATCACCGATATCACTCCTCTGTTATGGAATCATCAATATCTCTTCTCGATTATGGAATCACGATTATCGCTCCTCCATTACCGAATCTTTCACACCTCTCCTTCATTATGGAATCACCGATATGTCTTCTCCATTATGGAATCATCCATATCTCTTGTGAATTATGGAATCATCGATATCTCTTCTTCATTAGGGAATCACCGATATCTCTTCTGCATTATGGAATCACCGATATCTCTTCTCCAGTATGGAATCACCGATATCACTCCTCTGTTATGGAATCATCAATATCTCTTCTCGATTATGGAATCACGATTGTCGCTCCTCCATTACCGAATCTTTCACACCTCTCCTTCATTATGGAATCACCGATATGTCTTCTCCATTATGGAATCATCCATATCTCTTGTGAATTATGGAATCATCGATATCTCTTCTTCATTAGGGAATCACCGATATCTCTTCTCCAATATGGAATCACCGATATCTCTTGTGAATTATGGAATCATGACTTCTTCATTATCGAATCATCAAAATCTCTCCTTTATTAAGGAATCACCATTTACTCCTCTCAATTATGGAATCACCGATATCTCTTCTGCATAATGGAAGGACCGATATCCCTTCTCCATTATGACATCACCGATATCTCTTCTCCATTATGGAATCACAATTGTCTGTTCTACATTATGGAATCATCGATATCTCTTCTGCATTGTGGAATCACCGATATCTCTTCTGCATTATGGAATCATAATTATCTCTCCTTCATTATGGAATCACCGATATCTCCTCTCCATTGTTGAATCACCCATATCTCTTCTACATTATGGAATCATCGATATCTCTCCTTCATTATAGAATTACCAATATCTCTTGTGAATTATGGAATCATTGATATGTCTACTTCATCATGGAATCACCGATATCTCTTCTGCATTATGGAATCATAATTGTCTCTCCTCAATTATGGAATCACCGATATCTCTTTTTCTTTACGTAATCAACGATATCTCTTATGCATTAAGGAATCACGGATATCGCTTATGCATTATGGAATCACGGATATCTCTTATGCATTATGGAATCACGGATATCTCCCCTCCGTTATGGAATCATCAGAATCTCTCCTTTATTATGGAATCACCGATAACTCCTGTCCATTAAGGGATCACCGATATCTCTTCTGCATAATGGAACGACCGATATACCGTCCCCATTATGGAATCACCGATATCTCTTTTCCGTAAAGGAATCACCGATATATCTTCTGCATTATGGAATCACCGATATCTGTTCTGCATTATGGAATCACCGATATCTCTTCTGCATTAAGGGCATCACCGATATATCTTCCGAATTATGGAATCATAATTATCTCTTCTCCATTATGGAATCAACTATTTCTCTCATCCATTATGGAATCAGTGATATGTCTTCTTGATTATGGAATCATCGATATCTCTTTTTCTTTGTGGAATCACCGATATCTCTTCTACGTTATGGAATCACCGATATCTCCTCTACATTATGGAATCATAATTATCTCTCCTTCATTTTGGAATCACCGTTATCTCCTCCCCATTATGGAATCACCCATATCTCTTCTCCAATATAGAATCATCAATATCTCTTCTCCAATATGGAATCACCAATATCTCTTCTGTATTATGGAATCATCGATATGCCTTATTCATCATGGAATCACCGATATCTCTTCTCCATTATGGAACCACCGATATCTCTTCTGCATTATGGAATCATCGATATGTCTTCTTCTTTATGGAATCACCGATATCTCTTCTCCACTATGGAATCACCGATATCACTCCTCTATTATGGAATCACCAATATCTCTTCTCGATTATGGAATCACGATTATCTCTCCTCCATTATGGAATCATCCATATCTCTTCTCCAATATGGAATCACCGATATCTCTTGTGAATTATGGAATCATCGATATGTCTTCTTCATTATGGAATCACCGATATCTCTTCCTCAGTATGGAATCACCGATATCTCTTCTGCATTATCGAATCACGGATATCTCACCTTCATTATGGAATCATCAAAATCTCTCCTTTATTAACGAATCACCATTTACTCCTCTCCATTATGGAATCACCGATATCTCTTCTGCATTATGGGATCATAATTATTTCTCCTTCATTATGGAATCACCGATATCTCTTCTGCATTATGGAATCATAATTATCTCTCCTTCATTATGGAATCATCGATATCTCCTCTCCATTATGGAATCATCCATATCTCTTCTACATTATGGAATCACCGATATCTCTTCTCCAGTATGGAATCACCGATATCTCTTCTCCAGTATGGAATCACGATATCTCTTCTCCATTATGGAATCATCGATATCTCTTCTTCATTATGAAATCACCGATATCTTTTCTGCATTATGGAATATCACCGATATCTCATCTGTATCATGGAACCATAATTATCTCTCCTCCATTATGGAATCAGCGATATGTCTCTCCATTATGGAATCAGCGATATGTCTCCTTGATTATGCAATCTCTGATATCTCTTCTGCATTATGGAATCACCGATATCTCATCTGCATTATGGAATCATCGATATGTCTTCTCTATTACGGAATCATCCATATCTCTTCTACATTATGGAATCATCGATATCTCTTTTTCTTTATGGAATCACTGATATCTCTTCTGCATTATGGAATAACCGATATCTCATCTGAATTATGGAACCATAATTATATCTCCTTCATTATGGAATCACCGATATCTCATCTCCGTTATGGAATCACCCGTATCTCTTCTGCATTATGGAATCATCGATATGCCTTATTCATCATGGAATCACCGATATCTCTTCTGCATTATGGAATCAACGATATGTCTTCTTCTTTATGGAATCACCGTTATCTCTTCTCCAGGATGGAATCACCAATATCACTACTCTATTATGGAATCACCAACATCACTTCTCGATTATAGAATCACGATTATCTCTCCTCCATTATGGAATCTTCTACACCTCTCCTTCATTATGGATTCACCGATATGTCTTCTTCATTATGGAATCATCCATATCTCTTCTACATTATGGAATCATCGATATCTCTCCTTCATTATAGAATTACCAATATCTCTTGTGAATTACGGAATCACCGATATCTCTTCTCCAGTATGGAATCACCGATATCTCTTCTGCATTATGGAATCACGGATATCTATTCTCCATTATGGGTTCACCGATATCTCTTCTTCATTATGGAATCATCGATATGTCTTCTTCTTTATGGCATCACCGTTATCTCTTCTCCAGTATGGAATCACCGATATCACTACTCTATTATGAAATCACCAATATCACTTCTCGATTATGGAATCACGATTATCTCTCCTCCATTACGGAATCTTTTACACCCCTTCTTCATTATGGAATCACCGATATGTCTTCTCCATTATGGAATCATCCATATCTCTTCTACATTATGGAATCACCGATATCTCTTCTGCATTATGGAATCACGGATATCTATTCTCCATTATGGGTTCACCGATATCTCTTCTTCATTATGGAATCATCGATATGTCTTCTTCTTTATGGAATCACCGTTATCTCTTCTCCAGTATTGAATCACCGATATCACTACTCTATTATGGAATCACCAATATCAATTCTCGATTTTGGAATCACGATTATCTCTCCTCCATTATGGAATCTTCTACACCTCTCCTTCATTATGGAATCCCCGATATGTCTTCTTCATTATGGAACCATCCATATCTCTTCTACATTATGGAATCATCGATATCTCTCCTTCATTATAGAATTACCAATATCTCTTGTGAATTATGGAATCATCGATATGTCTTCAACATTACAAATATACAAATACAAATACAACGCCACAACAGGCAAATTGCCCAACGAGGTGGCTGACTTAAGAACATCATGGATCCCCGAGCCATTTTTTGGAGGCCCTACCTACTACTGCTACACCACACATGCACCCTCCCCCCGCGGAACCCCCCAACGAACCCCCAATGAATCGGTACATGCGGGAATGTGCGTGTACGTGTAGTGCAACCTGACGTAAAGTTTGTTTCTGTGTAATGCTTGTTATGTGTAGTGCTGTCATCTGCCCCGTTTTTCTAACTATGAGTGAAGTGTTATGGTTGAATGATTTACCGTTGTAGGACTGTTGCTCTCTGTGGCGAGACTTTTTAACGGGGAGATCGGCTCGCATTTGCGCCTTGAAGTTGGGAACCACAGAAAACCAACTTCAGCCGACCACCACTGTGGGGTTCGAACCCGGATCCTCGCATCACGAGTCCGGCACTATAACCACTCGACCACCACAGCGGCATTATGGAATCACCGATATCTCTTCTCCAGTATGGAATCACCGATATCTCCTCTGCATTATGGAATCACGGATATCTCTTCTCCATTATGGAATCACCGATATCTCTTCTGCATTATCGAATCACAAATGTCCTCCATTATGGAATCAGATATATCTCTCCTCCATTACGGAATCACCGATATCTCTTCTCCATTATGGAATCATCGATATCTCTTCTTCATTATGGAATCACCGATATCTTTTCTGCATTATGGAATATCACCGATATCTCATCTGTATGATGGAACCATAATTATCTCTCCTCCATTATGGAACCAGCGATATGTCTCCTTGATTATGGAATCATCGATATCTCTTTTTCTTTATGGAATCACTGATATCTCTACTGCATTATGGAATCACCGATATCTCATCTCCATTATGAAATCACCGATATCTCTTCTGCATTATCGAATCACGGATATCTCTTCACCATTATGGAATCACCGATATCTCTTCTGCATTATGGAATCACCCATATGTCTTCTCCATTATGTAATCATCCATATCTCTTCCACATTATGGAATCACCGATGTCTCTTCTCCAATATGGAATCACCGATATCTCTTCTGCATTATCGAATCACGGATATCTCTTCACCATTATGGAATCACCGATATCTCTTCTGCATTATGGAATCACCGATATGTCTTCTCCATTATGTAATCATCCATATCTCTTCTACATTATGGAATCACCGATGTCTCTTCTCCAATATGGAATCACCGATGTCTCTTCTCCAATATGGAATCACCGATATCTCTTGTGAATTATTGAATCATCGATATGTCTTTTTCATTATGGAACCACAGATATTTCTTATCCAGTATGGAATCACCGATATCTCTTCTGCATTATGGAATCATCGATATCTCTTCTGCATTATGGAATCATCGATATCTCTTCTCCACTATGGAATCACCGATATCACTCCTCTATTATGGAATCACCAATATCTCTTCTCGATTATGGAATCACGATTATCTCTCCTCCATTATGGAATCTGCTACACCTCTCCTTCATTGTAGAATCACCGATGTGTCTTCTCCATTATGTAATCATCCATATCTCTTCTCCAATATGGAATCACCGATATCTCTTGTGAATTATGGAATCATCGATATGTCTTCTTCATTATGGAATCACCGATATCTCTTCCTCAGTATGGAATCACCGATATCTCTTCTGCATTATCGAATCACGGATATCTCACCTTCATTATGGAATCATCAAAATCTCTCCTTTATTAACGAATCACCATTTACTCCTCTCCATTATGGAATCACCGATATCTCTTCTGCATTATTGGATCATAATTATTTCTCCTTCATTATAGAATCACCGATATCTCTTCTGCATTATGGAATCATAATTATCTCTCCTTCATTATGGAATCATCGATATCTCCTCTCCATTATGGAATCATCCATATCTCTTCTACATTATGGAATCACCGATATCTCTTCTCCAGTATGGAATCACCGATATCTCTTCTCCAGTATGGAATCACCGATATCTCTTCTCCATTATGGAATCATCGATATCTCTTCTTGATTATGAAATCACCGATATCTCATCTGTATCATGGAACCATAATTATCTCTCCTCCATTATGGAATCAGCGATATGTCTCTCCATTATGAAATCAGCGATATGTCTCCTTGATTATGCAATCACTGATATCTCTTCTGCATTATGGAATCACCGATATCTCATCTGCATTATGGAATCATCGATATGTCTTCTTCTTTATGGAATCACCGTTATCTCTTCTCCAGTATGGAATCACCGATATCACTACTCTATTATGAAATCACCAATATCACTTCTCGATTATGGAATCACGATTATCTCTCCTCCATTATGGAATCTTTTACACCTCTTCTTCATTATGGAATCACGATATATATTCTCTATTATGGAATCACGATATATCTTCTCTATTATGGAATCATCCATATCTCTTCTGCATTATGGAATAACCGATATCTCATCTGAATTATGGAACCATAATTATATCTCCTTCATTATGGAATCACCGATATCTCATCTCCATTATGGAATCACCCGTATCTCTTCTGCATTATGGAATCATCGATATGTCTTCTTCTTTATGGAATCACCGTTATCTCTTCTCCAGTATGGAATCACCGATATCTCTTCTGCATTATGGAATCACGGATATCTATTCTCCATTATGGGATCAGCGATATCTCTTCTTCATTATGGAATCATCGATATGTCTTCTCCAGTATGGAATCACCGATATCACTACTCTATTATGAAATCACCAATATCACTTCTCGATTATGGAATCACGATATATCTTCTCTATTATGGAATCATCCATATCTCTTCTACATTATGGAATCATCGATATCTCTTTTTATTTATGGAATCACTGATATCTCTTCTGCATTATGGAATCACCGATATCTCATCTGAATTATGGAACCATAATTATCTCTCCTTCATTATGAAATCACCGATATCTCATCTTCATTATGGAATCACCCATATCTCTTCTGCATTATGGAATCATCAATATGTCTTATTCATCATGGAATCATCGATATCACTTCTTCATTATGGAATCATCGACATGTCTTCTTGTTTATGGAACCACCGTTATCTCTTCTCCAGTATGGAATCACCGATATCACTACTCTATTATGGAATCACCAATATCACTTCTCGATTATGGAATCACGATTATCTCTCCTCCATTATGGAATCTTCTACACCTCTCCTTCATTATGGAATCACCGATATGTCTTCTCCATTATGGAATCATCCATATCTCTTCTACATTATGGAATCATCGATATCTCTCCTTCATTATAGAATTACCAATATCTCTTGTGAATTATGGAATCATCGATATGTCTTCATCATTATGGAATCACCGATATCTCTTCTCCAGTATGGAATCACCGATATCTCTTCTGCATTATGGAATCATAATTATCTCTTCTTCATTATGGACTATACGATATCTCTTCTTCATTATGGAATCACAATTGTCTCTCCTCCATTATTTAATCAGTGATATCTCTCCTCCATTATGGAATCACCGTTATCTCTTCTCCATTATGGAATCATCGATATATCTTCTGCATTATGGAATCACAATTGTCTCTCCTCCATTATGGAATCATCGATATCTCTTCTGCATTATGGAATCATCGATATCTCATTTTCTTTATGGAATCACCGACATCTCTTCTCCATTATAGAATCAACTATATCTCTCCCCCATTATGGAATCAGCGATATGTCTCCTTGATTATGGAATCATCGATATCTCATTTTCTTTATGGAATCACTGATATCTCTTCTGCATTATGGAATAACAATTGTCTGTTCTACATTATGGAATCATCGATATCTCTTCTCCATTATGGAATCACCGACATCTCTTCTCCATTATGGAATCAACTATATCTCTCCCCCATTATGGAATCAGCGATATGTCTCCTTGATTATGGAATCATCGATATCTTATTTTCTTTATGGAATCACTGACATCTCTTCTGCATTATGGAATAACAATTGTCTGTTCTACATTATGGAATCATCGATATCTCTTCTGCATTGTGGAATCACCGATATCTCTTCTGCATTATGGAATCATAGATATCTCTCCTTAATTATGGAATTTCCAATATCTCTTGTGAATTATGGAATCATCTATATGTCTTCTTCATTATGGAATCACCGATATCTCTTCTCCAGTATGGAATAACAATTGTCTGTTCTACATTATGGAATCATCGATATCTCTTCTGCATTATGGAATCACCGATATCTCTTCTGCATTATGGAATCATCGATACCTCTCCTTTATTATGGAATCATCGATACCTCTCCTTTATTATGGAATTACCAATATCTCTTGTGAATTATGGAATCATCGATATGTCTTATTCATTATGGAATCACCGATATCTCTTCTCCAGTATTGAATCACCGATATCTCTTCTGCATTATGGAATCATCGATATCTCTTCTGCATCATGGAATCATCGATATCTCTTCTGCATTATGGAATCATCGATATCTATCCTCCATTATGGAATCACCGACATCTCTTCTCCAATATGGAATCAACTATATCTCTCCCCCATTTTGGAATCAGCGATATGTCTACTTGATTATGGAATCATCGATATCTCTTTTTCTTTATGGAATCACTGATATCTCTTCTGCATTATGGAATCACCGTTATCTCATCTGAATTATGGAACCATAATTATCTCTCCTTCATTATGGAATCACCGATATCTCATCTCCATTATGGAATCACCCATATCTCTTCTGCATTTTGGAATCATCAATATGTCTTATTCATCATGGAATCACCGATATCACTTCTTCATTATGGAATCATCGACATGTCTTCTTCTTTATGGAACCACCGTTATCTCTTCTCCAGTATGGAATCACCGATATCACTACTCTATTATGGAATCACCAATATCACTTCTCGATTATGGAATCACGATTATCTCTTCTGCATTAAGGAATTACCGATATCTCTTCTGCATTATGGAATCATCGATATCTCTCCTTTATTATGGAATTACCAATATCTCTTGTGAATTATGGAATCATCGATATGTCTTGTTCATTATGGAATCACCGATATCTCTGCTCCAGTATTGAATCACCGATATCTCTTCTGCATTATGGAATCATCGATATCTCTTCTGCATTATGGAATCATCGATATCTATCCTCCATTATGGAATCAGCGATATGTCTACTTGATTATGAAATCATCGATATCTCTTTTTCTTTATGGAATCACTGATATCTCTTCTGTATTATGGCATAACCGTTATCTCATCTGAATTATGGAACCATAATTATCTCTCATTCATTATGGAATCACCGATATCTCATCTCCATTATGGAATCACCGATATCTCATCTCCATTATGGAATCACCCATATCTCTTCTGCATTATGGAATCATCAATATGTCTTATTCATCATGGAATCACCGATATCACTTCTCCAGTATGGAATCACCGATATCTCTTCTTGATTATCGAATCACGGATATCTCTTCTACATTATGGAATCACCGATATCTCTTCTGCATTATGAAATCATCGACATGTCTTCTTCTTTATGGAACCACCGTTATCTCTTCTCCAGTATGGAATCACCGATATCACTACTCGATTATGGAATCACGATTATCTCTCCTCCATTATGGAATCTTCTACACCTCTCCTTCATTATGGAATCACCGATATGTCTTCTCCATTATGGAATAATCCATATCTCTTCTACATTATGGAATCATCGATATTTCTCCTTTATTTTGGAATTACCAATATCTCTTGTTAATTATGGAATCATCGATATATATTCTTCATTATGGAATCACCGATATCTCTTTTGCATTATGGAATAAACGATATCTCTTCTGCATTATGGAATCATCGATATCTCTTCTCCATTATGGAATCAGCGATATGTCTACTTGATTATGGAATCGTCGATATCTCTTTTTCTTTATGGAATCACTGATATCTCTTCTGCATTATGGAATCATCGTTATCTCATCTGAATTATGGAACCATAATTATCTCTCCTTCGTTATGGAATCACCGATATGTCTTCTCCATTATGGAATCACCGATATCTCTTGTGAATTATGGAATCATCGATATCTCTCCTTCATTATGAAATCACCGATATCTCTTCTCCAGTATGGAATAACAATTGGGTGTTCTACATTATGGAATCATCGATATCTCTTCTGCATTATGGAATCACCGATATCTCTTCTGCATTATGGAATCATCGATACCTCTCCTTTATTATGGAATCATCGATACCTCTCCTTTATTATGGAATTACCAATATCTCTTGTGAATTACGGAATCATCGATATGTCTTTTTCATTATGGAATCACCGATATCTCTTCTCCAGTATTGAATCACCGATATCTCTTCTGCATTATGGAATCATCGATATCTCTTCTGCATCATGGAATCATCGATATCTCTTCTGCATTATGGAATCATCGATATCTATCCTCCATTATGGAATCACCGACATCTCTTCTCCAATATGGAATCAACTATATCTCTCCCCCATTTTGGAATCAGCGATATGTCTACTTGATTATGGAATCATCGATATCTCTTTTTCTTTATGGAATCACTGATATCTCTTCTGCATTATGGAATCACCGTTATCTCATCTGAATTATGGAACCATAATTATCTCTCCTTCATTATGGAATCACCGATATCTCATCTCCATTATGGAATCACCCATATCTCTTCTGCATTTTGGAATCATCAATATGTCTTATTCATCATGGAATCACCGATATCACTTCTTCATTATGGAATCATCGACATGTCTTCTTCTTTATGGAACCACCGTTATCTCTTCTCCAGTATGGAATCACCGATATCACTACTCTATTATGGAATCACCAATATCACTTCTCGATTATGGAATCACGATTATCTCTCCTCCATTACGGAATCTTCTACACCTCTCCTTCATTATGGAATCACCGATATGTCTTCTCCATTATGGAATCATCCATATCTCTTCTACAATATGGAATCATCGATATCTCTCCTTCATTATGGAATCACCGATATCTATTCTCCAATATGGAATCACCGATATCTCTTCTGCATTATCGAATCACGGATATCTCACCTTCATTATGGAATCATCAAAATCTCTCCTTTATTAAAGAATCACCATTTACTCCGCTCCATTATCTCTTCTGCATTATGGAATCATAATTATTTCTCCTCCATTATGGAATCAGTGATATCTCTTCTCCATTATGGAATCACCGATATCTCTTCTGCATTATGGAATCATAATTATCTCTCCTCCATTAATGGAATCAGCGATATGTCTCCTTGATTATGGAATCATCGATATCTCATTTTCTTTATGGAATCACTGATATCTCTTCTGCATTATGGAATAACAATTGTCTCTTCTACATTATGGAATCATCGATATCTCTTCTGCATGATGGAATCACCGATATCTCTTCTGCATTATGGAATCATCGATATCTCTCCTTTATTATGGAATTTCCAATATCTCTTGTGAATTATGGTATCATCGATATGTCTTCTTCATTATGGAATCACCGATATCTCTTTTCCAGTATGGAATAACAATTGTGTGTTCTACATTATGTAATCATCGATATCTCTTCTGCATTAAGGAATTACCGATATCTCTTCTGCATTATGGAATCATCGATATCTCTCCTTTATTATGGAATTACCAATATCTCTTGTGAATTATGGAATCATCGATATGTCTTGTTCATTATGGAATCACCGATATCTCTTCTCCAGTATTGAATCACCGATATCTCTTCTGCATTATGGAATCATCGATATCTCTTCTGCATTATGGAATCATCGATATCTATCCTCCATTATGGAATCAGCGATATGTCTACTTGATTATGAAATCATCGATATCTCTTTTTCTTTATGGAATCACTGATATCTCTTCTGTATTATGGCATAACCGTTATCTCATCTGAATTATGGAACCATAATTATCTCTCATTCATTATGGAATCACCGATATCTCATCTCCATTATGGAATCACCGATATCTCATCTCCATTATGGAATCACCCATATCTCTTCTGCATTATGGAATCATCAATATGTCTTATTCATCATGGAATCACCGATATCACTTCTCCAGTATGGAATCACCGATATCTCTTCTTGATTATCGAATCACGGATATCTCTTCTACATTATGGAATCACCGATATCTCTTCTGCATTATGAAATCATCGACATGTCTTCTTCTTTATGGAACCACCGTTATCTCTTCTCCAGTATGGAATCACCGATATCACTACTCGATTATGGAATCACGATTATCTCTCCTCCATTATGGAATCTTCTACACCTCTCCTTCATTATGGAATCACCGATATGTCTTCTCCATTATGGAATAATCCATATCTCTTCTACATTATGGAATCATCGATATTTCTCCTTTATTTTGGAATTACCAATATCTCTTGTTAATTATGGAATCATCGATATATCTTCTTCATTATGGAATCACCGATATCTCTTTTGCATTATGGAATAAACGATATCTCTTCTGCATTATGGAATCATCGATATCTCTTCTCCATTATGGAATCAACTATATCTCTCCCCCATTATGGAATCAGCGATATGTCTACTTGATTATGGAATCATCGATATCTCTTTTTCTTTATGGAATCACTGATATCTCTTCTGCATTATGGAATCATCGTTATCTCATCTGAATTATGGAACCATAATTATCTCTCCTTCGTTATGGAATCACCGATATGTCTTCTCCATTATGGAATCACCGATATCTCTTGTGAATTATGGAATCATCGATATCTCTCCTTCATTATGAAATCACCGATATCTCTTCTCCAGTATGGAATCACCGATAGCTCTTCTGCATTATCGAATCACGGATATCTCACCTTCATTATGGAATCATCAAAATCTCTCCTTTATTAACGAATCACCATTTACTCCGCTCCATTATGGAATCACCGATTTCTCTTCTGCATTATGGAATCATAATTATTTCTCCTTCATTATGGAATCACCGATATCTCTTCTCAATTATGGAATCACAATTGTCTGTTCTACATTATGGAATCATCGATATCTCTTCTGCATTATGGAATCACTGATATCTCTTCTGCTTTATGGAATCACCGATATCTCCTTTCCATTATGGAATCATCCATATCTCTTCTACATTATGGAATCATCGATATCTCTCCTTCATTATAGAATTACCAATATCTCTTGTGAATTATGGAATCATCGATATGTCTTCATCATTATGGAATCACCGATATCTCTTCTCCATTATGGAATCACCGATATCTCTTCTGCATTATGGAATCATAATTCTCTCTTTTTCTTTAGGGAATATACGATATCTCTTCTCCATTATGGAATCACAATTGTCTCTCCTCCATTATGGAATCAGTGATATGTCTCCTTTATTATGGAATCATCGATATGACTTCTTCATTATGGAATCACCGATATCTCTACTCCAGTATTGAATCACCGATATCTCTTCTGCATTATGGAATCACCGATATGTCTTCTGCATTATGGAATCATCGATATCTCTTCTGCATTATGGAAATTATGGAATCATCGATATCTCTTCTGCATTATGGAAATTATGGAATCATCGATATCTCTTCTGCATTATGGAATCATCGATATCTCTTATCCATTATGGAATCACCGACATCTCTTCTCCATTATGGAATCAACTATATCTCTCCCCCATTATGGAATCAGCGATATGTCTACTTGATTATGGAATCATCGATATCTCTTTTTCTTTATGGAATCACTGATATCTCTTCTGCATTATGGAATCACCGTTATCTCATCTGAATTATGGAACCATAATTATCTCTTCCTCATTATGGAATCACCGATATGTCTTCTCCATTATGGAATCACCGATATCTCTTGTGAATTATGGAATCATCGATATCTCTCCTTCATTATAGAATCACCGATATCTCTTCTCCAGTATGGAATCACCGATAGCTCTTCTGCATTATCGAATAACGGATATCTCACCTTCATTATGGAATCATCAAAATCTCTCCTTTATTATCGAATCACCATTTACTCCTCTCCATTATGGAATCACCGATATTTCTTCTGTATTATGGAATCATAATTATTTCTCCTTCATTATGGAATCACCGATATCTCTTCTCCATTATGGTATCACAATTGTCTTTTCTACATTATGGAATCACCGATATCTCTTCTGCATTATGGAATCACCGATATCTCTTCTGCATTATGGAATCACCGATATCTCCTTTCCATTATGGAATCATCCATATCTCTTCTACATTATGGAATCATCGATATCTCTCCTTCATTATAGAATTACCAATATCTCTTCTGCATTATGGAATCATAATTATCTCTTCTTCATTATGGACTATACGATATCTCTTCTCCATTATGGAATCACAATTGTCTCTCCTCCATTATGGAATCAGTGATATCTCTCCTCCATTATGGAATCACCGATATCTCTTCTCCATTATGGAATCATCGATATATCTTCTGCATTATGGAATCACAATTGTCTCTCCTCCATTATGAAATCAGTGATATCTCTCCTCCATTATGGAATCATCGATATCTCTTCTGCATTATGGAATCATCGATATCTCTTCTCCATTATGGAATCACCGACATCTCTTCTCCATTATGGAATCAACTATATCTCTCCCCCATTATGGAATCAGCGATATGTCTCCTTGATTATGGAATCATCGATATCTCATTTTCTTTATGGAATCACTGATATCTCTTCTGCATTATGGAATAACAATTGTCTGTTCTACATTATGGAATCATCGATATCTCTTCTCCATTATGGAATCACCGACATCTCTTCTCCATTATGGAATCAACTATATCTCTCCCCCATTATGGAAGCAGCGATATGTCTCCTTGATTATGGAATCATCTATATGTCTTCTTCATTATGGAATCACCGATATCTCTTCTCCAGTATGGAATAACAATTGTCTGTTCTACATTATGGAATCATCCATATCTCTTCTACATTATCGAATCATAGATATCTCTCCTTCATTATGGAATCACCGATATCTATTCTCCAATATGGAATCACCGATATCTCTTGTGAATTATGGAATCATCGATATGTCTTCTTCATAATGGAATCACCGATATCTCTTCTCCAGTATGGAATCACCGATAGCTCATCTGCATTATCCAATCACGGATATCTCACCTTCATTATGGAATCATCAAAATCTCTCCTTTATTAATGAATCACCATTTTCTCCGCTCCATTATGGAATCACCGATTTCTCTTCTGCATTATGGAATCATAATTATTTCTCCTTCATTATGGAATCACCGATATCTCTTCTCCATTATGGAATCACAATTGTCTGTTCTACATTATGGAATCATCGATATCTCTTCTGCATTATGGAATCACCGATATCTCTTCTGCATTATGGAATCACCGATATCTCTTTTCCATTATGGAATCACCGATATCTCCTTTCCATTATGGAATCATCGATATCTCTCCTTCATTATAGAATTACCAAAACCTCTTGTGAATTGAGGAATCACCGATATCTCATCTCCATTATGGAATCACCCGTATCTCTTCTGCATTATGGAATCATCGATATGTCTTATTCATCATGGAATCACCGATATCTCTTCTGCATTATGGAATCACCGTCTTATGGTGCATTATGGAATCACCGTCGTATGGTGCATTATGGAATATGTCTTCTTCTTTATGGAACCACCGTTATCTCTTCTCCAGTATGGAATCACCGATATCACTACTCTATTATGGATTCACCAATATCACTTCTCGATTATGGAATCACGATTATCTCTACTCCATTATGGAATCTTCTACACCTCTCCTTCATTATGGAATCACCGATATGTCTTCTCCATTATGGAATCATCCATATCTCTTCTACATTATGGAATCATCGATATCTCTCCTTCATTATGGAATCACCGATATCTATTCTCCAATATGGAATCACCGATACCTCTTGTGAATTATGGAATCATCGATATGTCTTCTTCATTATGGAATCACCGATATCTCTTCTCCAGTATGGAATCACCGATAGCTCTTCTGCATTATCGAATCACGGATATCTCACCTTTATTATGGAATCATCAAAATCTCTCCTTTATTAACGAATCACCATTTTCTCCGCTCCATTATGGAATCACCGATTTCTCTTCTGTATTATGGAATCATAATTATTTCTCCTTCATTATGGAATCACCGATATCTCTTCTCCAATATGGAATCACAATTGTCTGTTCTACATTATGGAATCATCGATATCTCTTCTGCATTATGGAATCACCGATATCTCTTCTGCATTATGGAATCACCGATATCTCTTTTCCATTATGGAATCACCGATATCTCCTTTCCATTATGGAATCATCGATATCTCTCCTTCATTATAGAATTACCAAAATCTCTTGTGAATTGAGGAATCACCGATATCTCATCTCCATTATGGAATCACCCGTATCTCTTCTGCATTATGGAATCATCGATATGTCTTATTCATCATGGAATCACCGATATCTCTTCTGCATTATGGAATCACCGTCTTATGGTGCATTATGGAATATGTCTTCTTCTTTATGGAACCACCGTTATCTCTTCTCCAGTATGGAATCACCGATATCACTACTCTATTATGGATTCACCAATATCACTTCTCGAGTATGGAATCACGATTATCTCTCCTCCATTATGGAATCTTCTACACCTCTCCTTCATTATGGAATCACCGATATGTCTTCTCCATTATGGAATCATCTATATCTCTTCTACATTATGGAATCATCGATATCTCTCCTTCATTATGGAATCATCGATATCTATTCTCCAATATGGAATCACCGATATCTCTTGTGAATTATGGAATCATCGATATGCATTCTTCATTTTGGAATCACCGATATGTCTTCTTCATTATGGAATCACCGATATCTCTTCTCCAGTATGGAATCACCGATATCTCTTCTGCATTATGGAATCCTAATTATTTCTCCTT